>NW_027168240.1:0-50860 GCF_040954835.1 Lepisosteus oculatus
CTGAGTGTGTGGGCTCTTCTGAGCCTTGCTGTTACAAGGAGATTCAGTTGCCTGAAAAAACGCGTTTATTTCGGGCTGAAAAAACACGTTTTGAAAAAGTGTGATGTTACTGCCCCATAACTTACATGGGGTTGACCAAACTTGCAGAAACATGTTTATTTCTGCTGAAAAACACGTTTGACCCTTTCTGTACACTGGGGTTAAGGGCTGAGTGTGTGGGCTCTTCTGAGCCTTGCTGTTACAAGGAGATTCAGTTGCCTGAAAAAACGCGTTTATTTCGGGCTGAAAAACACGTTTTGAAAAGTGTGATGTTACTGCCCCATAACTTACATGGGGTTGACCAAACTTGCAGAAACATGTTTATTTCTGCTGAAAAACACGTTTTGACACTTTCTGTACACTGGGGTTAAGGGCTGAGTGTGTGGGCTCTTCTGAGCCTTGCTGTTACAAGGAGATTCAGTTGTCTGAAAAAACGCGTTTATTTCGGGCTGAAAAACACGTTTTGAAAAGTGTTCATGTTACTGCCCCATAACTTACATGGGGTTGACCAAACTTGCAGAAACATGTTTATTTCTGCTGAAAAACACGTTTTGACACTTTCTGTACACTGGGGTTAAGGGCTGAGTGTGTGGGCTCTTCTGAGCCTTGCTGTTACAAGGAGATTCAGTTGTCTGAAAAAACGCGTTTATTTCGGGCTGAAAAACACGTTTTGAAAAGTGTGATGTTACTGCCCCATAACTTACATGGGGTTGACCAAACTTGCAGAAACATGTTTATTTCTGCTGAAAAACACGTTTTGACACTTTCTGTACACTGGGGTTAAGGGCTGAGTGTGTGGGCTCTTCTGAGCCTTGCTGTTACAAGGATATTCAGTTGTCTGAAAAACGCGTTTATTTCGGGCTGAAAAACACGTTTTGAAAAGTGTGATGTTACTGCCCCATAACTTACATGGGGTTGACCAAACTTGCAGAAACATGTTTATTTCTGCTGAAAAACACGTTTTGACACTTTCTGCACACTGGGGTTAAGGGCTGAGTGTGTGGGCTCTTCTGAGCCTTGCTGTTACAAGGAGATTCAGTTGTCTGAAAAAACGCGTTTATTTCGGGCTGAAAAACACGTTTTGAAAAGTGTGATGTTACTGCCCCATAACTTACATGGGGTTGACCAAACTTGCAGAAACATGTTTATTTCTGCTGAAAAACACGTTTTGACCCTTTCTGTACACTGGGGTTAAGGGCTGAGTGTGTGGGCTCTTCTGAGCCTTGCTGTTACAAGGAGATTCAGTTGCCTGAAAAAACGCGTTTATTTCGGGCTGAAAAACACGTTTTGAAAAGTGTGATGTTACTGCCCCATAACTTACATGGGGTTGACCAAACTTGCAGAAACATGTTTATTTCTGCTGAAAAACACGTTTTGACCCTTTCTGTACACTGGGGTTAAGGGCTGAGTGTGTGGGCTCTTCTGAGCCTTGCTGTTACAAGGAGATTCAGTTGTCTGAAAAAACGCGTTTATTTCGGGCTGAAAAACACGTTTTGAAAAGTGTTCTGTTACTGCCCCATAACTTACATGGGGTTGACCAAACTTGCAGAAACTTGTTTATTTCTGCTGAAAAACACGTTTTGACACTTTCTGTACACTGGGGTTAAGGGCTGAGTGTGTGGGCTCTTCTGAGCCTTGCTGTTACAAGGAGATTCAGTTGTCTGAAAAAACGCGTTTATTTCGGGCTGAAAAACACGTTTTGAAAAGTGTGATGTTACTGCCCATAACTTACATGGGGTTGACCAAACTTGCAGAAACATGTTTATTTCTGCTGAAAAACACGTTTTGACCCTTTCTGTACACTGGGGTTAAGGGCTGAGTGTGTGGGCTCTTCTGAGCCTTGCTGTTACAAGGAGATTCAGTTGCCTGAAAAAACGCGTTTATTTCGGGCTGAAAAACACGTTTTGAAAAGTGTGATGTTACTGCCCCATAACTTACATGGGGTTGACCAAACTTGCAGAAACATGTTTATTTCTGCTGAAAAACACGTTTTGACACTTTCTGTACACTGGGGTTAAGGGCTGAGTGTGTGGGCTCTTCTGAGCCTTGCTGTTACAAGGAGATTCAGTTGTCTGAAAAAACGCGTTTATTTCGGGCTGAAAAACACGTTTTGAAAAAGTGTGATGTTACTGCCCCATAACTTACATGGGGTTGACCAAACTTGCAGAAACATGTTTATTTCTGCTGAAAACACGTTTTGACACTTTCTGTACACTGGGTTAAGGGCTGAGTGTGTGGGCTCTTCTGAGCCTTGCTGTTACATGGAGATTCAGTTGTCTGAAAAAACGCGTTTATTTCGGGCTGAAAAACACGTTTTGAAAAGTGTGATGTTACTGCCCCATAACTTACATGGGGTTGACCAAACTTGCAGAAACATGTTTATTTCTGCTGAAAACACGTTTTGACACTTTCTGTACACTGGGGTTAAGGGCTGAGTGTGTGGGCTCTTCTGAGCCTTGCTGTTACAAGGAGATTCAGTTGTCTGAAAAAAACGCGTTTATTTCGGGATGAAAAACACGTTTTGAAAAGTGTTCTGTTACTGCCCCATAACTTACATGGGGTTGACCAACTTGCAGAAACATGTTTATTTCTGCTGAAAAACACGTTTTGACACTTTCTGTACACTGGGGTTAAGGGCTGAGTGTGTGGGCTCTTCTGAGCCTTGCTGTTACAAGGAGATTCAGTTGTCTGAAAAAACGCGTTTATTTCGGGCTGAAAAACACGTTTTGAAAAGTGTGATGTTACTGCCCCATAACTTACATGGGGTTGACCAAACTTGCAGAAACATGTTTATTTCTGCTGAAAAACACGTTTTGACACTTTCTGTACACTGGGGTTAAGGGCTGAGTGTGTGGGCTCTTCTGAGCCTTGCTGTTACAAGGACATTCAGTTGTATGAAAAAACGCGTTTATTTCGGGCTGAAAAACACGTTTTGAAAAGTGTGATGTTACTGCCCCATAACTTACATGGGGTTGACCAAACTTACAGAAACATGTTTATTTCTGCTGAAAAACACGTTTTGACACTTTCTGTACACTGGGGTTAAGGGCTGAGTGTGTGGGCTCTTCTGAGCCTTGCTGTTACAAGGAGATTCTGTTGTCTGAAAAAACGCGTTTATTTCGGGCTGAAAAACACGTTTTGAAAAGTGTGATGTTACTGCCCCATAACTTACATGGGGTTGACCAAACTTGCAGAAACATGTTTATTTCTGCTGAAAAACACGTTTTGACCCTTTCTGCACACTGGGGTTAAGGGCTGAGTGTGTGGGCTCTTCTGAGCCTTGCTGTTACAAGTAGATTCAGTTGCCTGAAAAAACGCGTTTATTTCGGGCTGAAAAACACGTTTTGAAAAGTGTTCTGTTACTGCCCCATAACTTACATGGGGTTGACCAAACTTGCAGAAACATGTTTATTTCTGCTGAAAAACACGTTTTGACACTTTCTGTACACTGGGGTTAAGGGCTGAGTGTGTGGGCTCTTCTGAGCCTTGCTGTTACAAGGAGATTCAGTTGTCTGAAAAAACGCGTTTATTTCGGGCTGAAAAACACGTTTGAAAAGTGTGATGTTACTGCCCCATAACTTACATGGGGTTGACCAAACTTGCAGAAACATGTTTATTTCTGCTGAAAAACACGTTTTGACCCTTTCTGCACAATGGGGTTAAGGGCTGAGTGTGTGGGCTCTTCTGAGCCTTGCTGTTACAAGGAGATTCAGTTGTCTGAAAAACGCGTTTATTTCGGCTGAAAACACGTTTTGAAAAGTGTGATGTTACTGCCCCATAACTTACATGGGGTTGACCAAACTTGCAGAAACATGTTTATTTCTGCTGAAAAACACGTTTTGACCCTTTCTGCACACTGGGGTTAAGGGCTGAGTGTGTGGGCTCTTCTGAGCCTTGCTGTTACAAGTAGATTCAGTTGCCTGAAAAAACGCGTTTATTTCGGGCTGAAAAACACGTTTTGAAAGTGTCATGTTACTGCCCCATAACTTACATGGGGTTGACCAAACTTGCAGAAACATGTTTATTTCTGCTGAAAAACACGTTTTGACACTTTCTGTACACTGGGGTTAAGGGCTGAGTGTGTGGGCTCTTCTGAGCCTTGCTGTTACAAGGAGATTCAGTTGTCTGAAAAAACGCGTTTATTTCGGGCTGAAAAACACGTTTTGAAAAGTGTGATGTTACTGCCCCCATAACTTACATGGGGTTGACCAAACTTGCAGAAACATGTTTATTTCTGCTGAAAAACAGGTTTTGACCCTTTCTGCACAATGGGGTTAAGGGCTGAGTGTGTGGGCTCTTCTGAGCCTTGCTGTTACAAGGAGATTCAGTTGTCTGAAAAAACGCGTTTATTTCGGGCTGAAAAACACGTTTTGAAAAGTGTGATGTTACTGCCCCATAACTTACATGGGGTTGACCAAACTTGCAGAAACATGTTTATTTCTGCTGAAAAACACGTTTTGACCCTTTCTGCACACTGGGGTTAAGGGCTGAGTGTGTGGGCTCTTCTGAGCCTTGCTGTTACAAGTAGATTCAGTTGCCTGAAAAAACGCGTTTATTTCGGGCTGAAAAACACGTTTTGAAAAGTGTCATGTTACTGCCCCATAACTTACATGGGGTTGACCAAACTTGCAGAAACATGTTTATTTCTGCTGAAAAACACGTTTTGACCCTTTCTGCACAATGGGGTTAAGGGCTGAGTGTGTGGGCTCTTCTGAGCCTTGCTGTTACAAGTAGATTCAGTTGCCTGAAAAAACGCGTTTATTTCGGGCTGAAAAACACGTTTTGAAAAGTGTGATGTTACTGCCCCATAACTTACATGGGGTTGACCAAACTTGCAGAAACATGTTTATTTCTGCTGAAAACACGTTTTGACACTTTCTGCACACTGGGGTTAAGGGCTGAGTGTGTGGGCTCTTCTGAGCCTTGCTGTTACAAGTAGATTCAGTTGCCTGAAAAAACGCGTTTATTTCGGGCTGAAAAACACGTTTTGAAAAGTGTTCTGTTACTGCCCCATAACTTACATGGGGTTGACCAAACTTGCAGAAACATGTTTATTTCTGCTGAAAAACACGTTTTGACACTTTCTGTACACTGGGGTTAAGGGCTGAGTGTGTGGGCTCTTCTGAGCCTTGCTGTTACAAGGAGATTCAGTTGTCTGAAAAAACGCGTTTATTTCGGGCTGAAAAACACGTTTTGAAAAGTGTGATGTTACTGCCCCATAACTTACATGGGGTTGACCAAACTTGCAGAAACATGTTTATTTCTGCTGAAAAACACGTTTTGACCCTTTCTGCACACTGGGGTTAAGGGCTGAGTGTGTGGGCTCTTCTGAGCCTTGCTGTTACAAGGAGATTCAGTTGTCTGAAAAAACGCGTTTATTTCGGGCTGAAAAACACGTTTTGAAAAGTGTGATGTTACTGCCCCATAACTTACATGGGGTTGACCAAACTTGCAGAAACATGTTTATTTCTGCTGAAAAACACGTTTTGACCCTTTCTGCACACTGGGGTTAAGGGCTGAGTGTGTGGGCTCTTCTGAGCCTTGCTGTTACAAGTAGATTCAGTTGCCTGAAAAAACGCGTTTATTTCGGGCTGAAAAACACGTTTTGAAAAGTGTGATGTTACTGCCCCATAACTTACATGGGGTTGACCAAACTTGCAGAAACATGTTTATTTCTGCTGAAAAACACGTTTTGACACTTTCTGTACACTGGGGTTAAGGGCTGAGTGTGTGGGCTCTTCTGAGCCTTGCTGTTACAAGGAGATTCAGTTGTCTGAAAAAACGCGTTTATTTCGGGCTGAAAAACACGTTTTGAAAAGTGTGATGTTACTGCCCCATAACTTACATGGGGTTGACCAAACTTGCAGAAACATGTTTATTTCTGCTGAAAAACACGTTTTGACACTTTCTGCACAATGGGGTTAAGGGCTGAGTGTGTGGGCTCTTCTGAGCCTTGCTGTTACAAGGAGATTCAGTTGTCTGAAAAAACGCGTTTATTTCGGGCTGAAAAACACGTTTTGAAAAGTGTGATGTTACTGCCCCATAACTTACATGGGGTTGACCAAACTTGCAGAAACATGTTTATTTCTGCTGAAAAACACGTTTTGACCCTTTCTGCACACTGGGGTTAAGGGCTGAGTGTGTGGGCTCTTCTGAGCCTTGCTGTTACAAGTAGATTCAGTTGCCTGAAAAAACGCGTTTATTTCGGGCTGAAAAACACGTTTTGAAAAGTGTTCTGTTACTGCCCCATAACTTACATGGGGTTGACCAAACTTGCAGAAACATGTTTATTTCTGCTGAAAAACACGTTTTGACACTTTCTGTACACTGGGGTTAAGGGCTGAGTGTGTGGGCTCTTCTGAGCCTTGCTGTTACAAGGAGATTCAGTTGTCTGAAAAAACGCGTTTATTTCGGGCTGAAAAACACGTTTTGAAAAGTGTGATGTTACTGCCCCATAACTTACATGGGGTTGACCAAACTTGCAGAAACATGTTTATTTCTGCTGAAAAACACGTTTTGACCCTTTCTGCACAATGGGGTTAAGGGCTGAGTGTGTGGGCTCTTCTGAGCCTTGCTGTTACAAGGAGATTCAGTTGCCTGAAAAAACGCGTTTATTTCGGGCTGAAAAACACGTTTTGAAAAGTGTGATGTTACTGCCCCATAACTTACATGGGGTTGACCAAACTTGCAGAAACATGTTTATTTCTGCTGAAAAACACGTTTTGACCCTTTCTGTACACTGGGGTTAAGGGCTGAGTGTGTGGGCTCTTCTGAGCCTTGCTGTTACAAGGAGATTCAGTTGCCTGAAAAAACGCGTTTATTTCGGGCTGAAAAACACGTTTTGAAAAGTGTGATTTTACTGCCCCATAACTTACATGGGGTTGACCAAACTTGCAGAAACATGTTTATTTCTGCTGAAAAACACGTTTTGACACTTTCTGTACACTGGGGTTAAGGGCTGAGTGTGTGGGCTCTTCTGAGCCTTGCTGTTACAAGGAGATTCAGTTGTCTGAAAAAACGCGTTTATTTCGGGCTGAAAAACACGTTTTGAAAAGTGTTCTGTTACTGCCCCATAACTTACATGGGGTTGACCAAACTTGCAGAAACTTGTTTATTTCTGCTGAAAAACACGTTTTGACACTTTCTGTACACTGGGGTTAAGGGCTGAGTGTGTGGGCTCTTCTGAGCCTTGCTGTTACAAGGAGATTCAGTTGTCTGAAAAAACGCGTTTATTTCGGGCTGAAAAACACGTTTTGAAAAGTGTGATGTTACTGCCCCATAACTTACATGGGGTTGACCAAACTTGCAGAAACATGTTTATTTCTGCTGAAAAACACGTTTTGACCCTTTCTGCACACTGGGGTTAAGGGCTGAGTGTGTGGGCTCTTCTGAGCCTTGCTGTTACAAGGAGATTCAGTTGCCTGAAAAAACGCGTTTATTTCGGGCTGAAAAACACGTTTTGAAAAGTGTGATGTTACTGCCCCATAACTTACATGGGGTTGACCAAACTTGCAGAAACATGTTTATTTCTGCTGAAAAACACGTTTTGACACTTTCTGTACACTGGGGTTAAGGGCTGAGTGTGTGGGCTCTTCTGAGCCTTGCTGTTACAAGGAGATTCAGTTGTCTGAAAAAACGCGTTTATTTCGGGCTGAAAAACACGTTTTGAAAAGTGTGATGTTACTGCCCCATAACTTACATGGGGTTGACCAAACTTGCAGAAACATGTTTATTTCTGCTGAAAAACACGTTTTGACACTTTCTGTACACTGGGGTTAAGGGCTGAGTGTGTGGGCTCTTCTGAGCCTTGCTGTTACATGGAGATTCAGTTGTCTGAAAAAACGCGTTTATTTCGGGCTGAAAAACACGTTTTGAAAAGTGTGATGTTACTGCCCCATAACTTACATGGGGTTGACCAAACTTGCAGAAACATGTTTATTTCTGCTGAAAAACACGTTTTGACACTTTCTGTACACTGGGGTTAAGGGCTGAGTGTGTGGGCTCTTCTGAGCCTTGCTGTTACAAGGAGATTCAGTTGTCTGAAAAAACGCGTTTATTTCGGGATGAAAAACACGTTTTGAAAAGTGTTCTGTTACTGCCCCATAACTTACATGGGGTTGACCAAACTTGCAGAAACATGTTTATTTCTGCTGAAAAACACGTTTTGACACTTTCTGTACACTGGGGTTAAGGGCTGAGTGTGTGGGCTCTTCTGAGCCTTGCTGTTACAAGGAGATTCAGTTGTCTGAAAAAACGCGTTTATTTCGGGCTGAAAAACACGTTTTGAAAAGTGTGATGTTACTGCCCCATAACTTACATGGGGTTGACCAAACTTGCAGAAACATGTTTATTTCTGCTGAAAAACACGTTTTGACACTTTCTGTACACTGGGGTTAAGGGCTGAGTGTGTGGGCTCTTCTGAGCCTTGCTGTTACAAGGACATTCAGTTGTATGAAAAAACGCGTTTATTTCGGGCTGAAAAACACGTTTTGAAAAGTGTGATGTTACTGCCCCATAACTTACATGGGGTTGACCAAACTTACAGAAACATGTTTATTTCTGCTGAAAAACACGTTTTGACACTTTCTGTACACTGGGGTTAAGGGCTGAGTGTGTGGGCTCTTCTGAGCCTTGCTGTTACAAGGAGATTCAGTTGTCTGAAAAAACGCGTTTATTTCGGGCTGAAAAACACGTTTTGAAAAGTGTGATGTTACTGCCCCATAACTTACATGGGGTTGACCAAACTTGCAGAAACATGTTTATTTCTGCTGAAAAACACGTTTTGACCCTTTCTGCACACTGGGGTTAAGGGCTGAGTGTGTGGGCTCTTCTGAGCCTTGCTGTTACAAGTAGATTCAGTTGCCTGAAAAAACGCGTTTATTTCGGGCTGAAAAACACGTTTTGAAAAGTGTTCTGTTACTGCCCCATAACTTACATGGGGTTGACCAAACTTGCAGAAACATGTTTATTTCTGCTGAAAAACACGTTTTGACACTTTCTGTACACTGGGGTTAAGGGCTGAGTGTGTGGGCTCTTCTGAGCCTTGCTGTTACAAGGAGATTCAGTTGTCTGAAAAAACGCGTTTATTTCGGGCTGAAAAACACGTTTTGAAAAGTGTGATGTTACTGCCCCATAACTTACATGGGGTTGACCAAACTTGCAGAAACATGTTTATTTCTGCTGAAAAACACGTTTTGACCCTTTCTGCACACTGGGGTTAAGGGCTGAGTGTGTGGGCTCTTCTGAGCCTTGCTGTTACAAGTAGATTCAGTTGCCTGAAAAAACGCGTTTATTTCGGGCTGAAAAACACGTTTTGAAAAGTGTTCTGTTACTGCCCCATAACTTACATGGGGTTGACCAAACTTTCAGAAACATGTTTATTTCTGCTGAAAAACACGTTTTGACACTTTCTGTACACTGGGGTTAAGGGCTGAGTGTGTGGGCTCTTCTGAGCCTTGCTGTTACAAGGAGATTCAGTTGTCTGAAAAAACGCGTTTATTTCGGGCTGAAAAACACGTTTTGAAAAGTGTGATGTTACTGCCCCATAACTTACATGGGGTTGACCAAACTTGCAGAAACATGTTTATTTCTGCTGAAAAACACGTTTTGACCCTTTCTGCACAATGGGGTTAAGGGCTGAGTGTGTGGGCTCTTCTGAGCCTTGCTGTTACAAGGAGATTCAGTTGTCTGAAAAAACGCGTTTATTTCGGGCTGAAAAACACGTTTTGAAAAGTGTGATGTTACTGCCCCATAACTTACATGGGGTTGACCAAACTTGCAGAAACATGTTTATTTCTGCTGAAAAACACGTTTTGACCCTTTCTGCACACTGGGGTTAAGGGCTGAGTGTGTGGGCTCTTCTGAGCCTTGCTGTTACAAGTAGATTCAGTTGCCTGAAAAAACGCGTTTATTTCGGGCTGAAAAACACGTTTTGAAAAGTGTGATGTTACTGCCCCATAACTTACATGGGGTTGACCAAACTTGCAGAAACATGTTTATTTCTGCTGAAAAACACGTTTTGACACTTTCTGTACACTGGGGTTAAGGGCTGAGTGTGTGGGCTCTTCTGAGCCTTGCTGTTACAAGGAGATTCAGTTGTCTGAAAAAACGCGTTTATTTCGGGCTGAAAAACACGTTTTGAAAAGTGTGATGTTACTGCCCCATAACTTACATGGGGTTGACCAAACTTGCAGAAACATGTTTATTTCTGCTGAAAAACAGGTTTTGACCCTTTCTGCACAATGGGGTTAAGGGCTGAGTGTGTGGGCTCTTCTGAGCCTTGCTGTTACAAGGAGATTCAGTTGCCTGAAAAAACGCGTTTATTTCGGGCTGAAAAACACGTTTTGAAAAGTGTGATGTTACTGCCCCATAACTTACATGGGGTTTACCAAACTTGCAGAAACATGTTTATTTCTGCTGAAAAACACGTTTTGACACTTTCTGTACACTGGGGTTAAGGGCTGAGTGTGTGGGCTCTTCTGAGCCTTGCTGTTACAAGGAGATTCAGTTGTCTGAAAAAACGCGTTTATTTCGGGCTGAAAAACACGTTTTGAAAAGTGTTATGTTACTGCCCCATAACTTACATGGGGTTGACCAAACTTGCAGAAACATGTTTATTTCTGCTGAAAAACACGTTTTGACACTTTCTGTACACTGGGGTTAAGGGCTGAGTGTGTGGGCTCTTCTGAGCCTTGCTGTTACAAGGAGATTCAGTTGTCTGAAAAAACGCGTTTATTTCGGGCTGAAAAACACGTTTTGAAAAGTGTGATGTTACTGCCCCATAACTTACATGGGGTTGACCAAACTTGCAGAAACATGTTTATTTCTGCTGAAAAACACGTTTTGACACTTTCTGTACACTGGGGTTAAGGGCTGAGTGTGTGGGCTCTTCTGAGCCTTGCTGTTACAAGGAGATTCAGTTGTCTGAAAAAACGCGTTTATTTCGGGCTGAAAAACACGTTTTGAAAAGTGTGATGTTACTGCCCCATAACTTACATGGGGTTGACCAAACTTGCAGAAACATGTTTATTTCTGCTGAAAAACACGTTTTGACCCTTTCTGCACAATGGGGTTAAGGGCTGAGTGTGTGGGCTCTTCTGAGCCTTGCTGTTACAAGTAGATTCAGTTGCCTGAAAAAACGCGTTTATTTCGGGCTGAAAAACACGTTTTGAAAAGTGTGATGTTACTGCCCCATAACTTACATGGGGTTGACCAAACTTGCAGAAACATGTTTATTTCTGCTGAAAAACACGTTTTGACACTTTCTGTACACTGGGGTTAAGGGCTGAGTGTGTGGGCTCTTCTGAGCCTTGCTGTTACAAGTAGATTCAGTTGCCTGAAAAAACGCGTTTATTTCGGGCTGAAAAACACGTTTTGAAAAATGTGATGTTACTGCCCCATAACTTACATGGGGTTGACCAAACTTGCAGAAACATGTTTATTTCTGCTGAAAAACACGTTTTGACACTTTCTGTACACTGGGGTTAAGGGCTGAGTGTGTGGGCTCTTCTGAGCCTTGCTGTTACAAGTAGATTCAGTTGCCTGAAAAAACGCGTTTATTTCGGGCTGAAAAACACGTTTTGAAAAGTGTGATGTTACTGCCCCATAACTTACATGGGGTTGACCAAACTTGCAGAAACATGTTTATTTCTGCTGAAAAACACGTTTTGACACTTTCTGTACACTGGGGTTAAGGGCTGAGTGTGTGGGCTCTTCTGAGCCTTGCTGTTACAAGGAGATTCAGTTGTCTGAAAAAACGCGTTTATTTCGGGCTGAAAAACACGTTTTGAAAAGTGTGATGTTACTGCCCCATAACTTACATGGGGTTGACCAAACTTGCAGAAACATGTTTATTTCTGCTGAAAAACACGTTTTGACACTTTCTGTACACTGGGGTTAAGGGCTGAGTGTGTGGGCTCTTCTGAGCCTTGCTGTTACAAGGAGATTCAGTTGTCTGAAAAAACGCGTTTATTTCGGGCTGAAAAACACGTTTTGAAAAGTGTTCTGTTACTGCCCCATAACTTACATGGGGTTGACCAAACTTGCAGAAACATGTTTATTTCTGCTGAAAAACACGTTTTGACACTTTCTGTACACTGGGGTTAAGGGCTGAATGTGTGGGCTCTTCTGAGCCTTGCTGTTACAAGGAGATTCAGTTGTCTGAAAAAACGCGTTTATTTCGGGCTGAAAAACACGTTTTGAAAAGTGTTCTGTTACTGCCCCATAACTTACATGGGGTTGACCAAACTTGCAGAAACATGTTTATTTCTGCTGAAAAACACGTTTTGACACTTTCTGTACACTGGGGTTAAGGGCTGAGTGTGTGGGCTCTTCTGAGCCTTGCTGTTACAAGGAGATTCAGTTGTCTGAAAAAACGCGTTTATTTCGGGCTGAAAAACACGTTTTGAAAAGTGTGATGTTACTGCCCCATAACTTACATGGGGTTGACCAAACTTGCAGAAACATGTTTATTTCTGCTGAAAAACACGTTTTGACCCTTTCTGCACAATGGGGTTAAGGGCTGAGTGTGTGGGCTCTTCTGAGCCTTGCTGTTACAAGGAGATTCAGTTGCCTGAAAAAACGCGTTTATTTCGGGCTGAAAAACACGTTTTGAAAAGTGTGATGTTACTGCCCCATAACTTACATGGGGTTGACCAAACTTGCAGAAACATGTTTATTTCTGCTGAAAAACACGTTTTGACCCTTTCTGTACACTGGGGTTAAGGGCTGAGTGTGTGGGCTCTTCTGAGCCTTGCTGTTACAAGGAGATTCAGTTGCCTGAAAAAACGCGTTTATTTCGGGCTGAAAAACACGTTTTGAAAAGTGTGATTTTACTGCCCCATAACTTACATGGGGTTGACCAAACTTGCAGAAACATGTTTATTTCTGCTGAAAAACACGTTTTGACACTTTCTGTACACTGGGGTTAAGGGCTGAGTGTGTGGGCTCTTCTGAGCCTTGCTGTTACAAGGAGATTCAGTTGTCTGAAAAAACGCGTTTATTTCGGGCTGAAAAACACGTTTTGAAAAGTGTTCTGTTACTGCCCCATAACTTACATGGGGTTGACCAAACTTGCAGAAACTTGTTTATTTCTGCTGAAAAACACGTTTTGACACTTTCTGTACACTGGGGTTAAGGGCTGAGTGTGTGGGCTCTTCTGAGCCTTGCTGTTACAAGGAGATTCAGTTGTCTGAAAAAACGCGTTTATTTCGGGCTGAAAAACACGTTTTGAAAAGTGTGATGTTACTGCCCCATAACTTACATGGGGTTGACCAAACTTGCAGAAACATGTTTATTTCTGCTGAAAAACACGTTTTGACCCTTTCTGCACACTGGGGTTAAGGGCTGAGTGTGTGGGCTCTTCTGAGCCTTGCTGTTACAAGGAGATTCAGTTGCCTGAAAAAACGCGTTTATTTCGGGCTGAAAAACACGTTTTGAAAAGTGTGATGTTACTGCCCCATAACTTACATGGGGTTGACCAAACTTGCAGAAACATGTTTATTTCTGCTGAAAAACACGTTTTGACACTTTCTGTACACTGGGGTTAAGGGCTGAGTGTGTGGGCTCTTCTGAGCCTTGCTGTTACAAGGAGATTCAGTTGTCTGAAAAAACGCGTTTATTTCGGGCTGAAAAACACGTTTTGAAAAGTGTGATGTTACTGCCCCATAACTTACATGGGGTTGACCAAACTTGCAGAAACATGTTTATTTCTGCTGAAAAACACGTTTTGACACTTTCTGTACACTGGGGTTAAGGGCTGAGTGTGTGGGCTCTTCTGAGCCTTGCTGTTACATGGAGATTCAGTTGTCTGAAAAAACGCGTTTATTTCGGGCTGAAAAACACGTTTTGAAAAGTGTGATGTTACTGCCCCATAACTTACATGGGGTTGACCAAACTTGCAGAAACATGTTTATTTCTGCTGAAAAACACGTTTTGACACTTTCTGTACACTGGGGTTAAGGGCTGAGTGTGTGGGCTCTTCTGAGCCTTGCTGTTACAAGGAGATTCAGTTGTCTGAAAAAACGCGTTTATTTCGGGATGAAAAACACGTTTTGAAAAGTGTTCTGTTACTGCCCCATAACTTACATGGGGTTGACCAAACTTGCAGAAACATGTTTATTTCTGCTGAAAAACACGTTTTGACACTTTCTGTACACTGGGGTTAAGGGCTGAGTGTGTGGGCTCTTCTGAGCCTTGCTGTTACAAGGAGATTCAGTTGTCTGAAAAAACGCGTTTATTTCGGGCTGAAAAACACGTTTTGAAAAGTGTGATGTTACTGCCCCATAACTTACATGGGGTTGACCAAACTTGCAGAAACATGTTTATTTCTGCTGAAAAACACGTTTTGACACTTTCTGTACACTGGGGTTAAGGGCTGAGTGTGTGGGCTCTTCTGAGCCTTGCTGTTACAAGGACATTCAGTTGTATGAAAAAACGCGTTTATTTCGGGCTGAAAAACACGTTTTGAAAAGTGTGATGTTACTGCCCCATAACTTACATGGGGTTGACCAAACTTACAGAAACATGTTTATTTCTGCTGAAAAACACGTTTTGACACTTTCTGTACACTGGGGTTAAGGGCTGAGTGTGTGGGCTCTTCTGAGCCTTGCTGTTACAAGGAGATTCAGTTGTCTGAAAAAACGCGTTTATTTCGGGCTGAAAAACACGTTTTGAAAAGTGTGATGTTACTGCCCCATAACTTACATGGGGTTGACCAAACTTGCAGAAACATGTTTATTTCTGCTGAAAAACACGTTTTGACCCTTTCTGCACACTGGGGTTAAGGGCTGAGTGTGTGGGCTCTTCTGAGCCTTGCTGTTACAAGTAGATTCAGTTGCCTGAAAAAACGCGTTTATTTCGGGCTGAAAAACACGTTTTGAAAAGTGTTCTGTTACTGCCCCATAACTTACATGGGGTTGACCAAACTTGCAGAAACATGTTTATTTCTGCTGAAAAACACGTTTTGACACTTTCTGTACACTGGGGTTAAGGGCTGAGTGTGTGGGCTCTTCTGAGCCTTGCTGTTACAAGGAGATTCAGTTGTCTGAAAAAACGCGTTTATTTCGGGCTGAAAAACACGTTTTGAAAAGTGTGATGTTACTGCCCCATAACTTACATGGGGTTGACCAAACTTGCAGAAACATGTTTATTTCTGCTGAAAAACACGTTTTGACCCTTTCTGCACAATGGGGTTAAGGGCTGAGTGTGTGGGCTCTTCTGAGCCTTGCTGTTACAAGGAGATTCAGTTGTCTGAAAAAACGCGTTTATTTCGGGCTGAAAAACACGTTTTGAAAAGTGTGATGTTACTGCCCCATAACTTACATGGGGTTGACCAAACTTGCAGAAACATGTTTATTTCTGCTGAAAAACACGTTTTGACCCTTTCTGCACACTGGGGTTAAGGGCTGAGTGTGTGGGCTCTTCTGAGCCTTGCTGTTACAAGTAGATTCAGTTGCCTGAAAAAACGCGTTTATTTCGGGCTGAAAAACACGTTTTGAAAAGTGTCATGTTACTGCCCCATAACTTACATGGGGTTGACCAAACTTGCAGAAACATGTTTATTTCTGCTGAAAAACACGTTTTGACACTTTCTGTACACTGGGGTTAAGGGCTGAGTGTGTGGGCTCTTCTGAGCCTTGCTGTTACAAGGAGATTCAGTTGTCTGAAAAAACGCGTTTATTTCGGGCTGAAAAACACGTTTTGAAAAGTGTGATGTTACTGCCCCATAACTTACATGGGGTTGACCAAACTTGCAGAAACATGTTTATTTCTGCTGAAAAACAGGTTTTGACCCTTTCTGCACAATGGGGTTAAGGGCTGAGTGTGTGGGCTCTTCTGAGCCTTGCTGTTACAAGGAGATTCAGTTGTCTGAAAAAACGCGTTTATTTCGGGCTGAAAAACACGTTTTGAAAAGTGTGATGTTACTGCCCCATAACTTACATGGGGTTGACCAAACTTGCAGAAACATGTTTATTTCTGCTGAAAAACACGTTTTGACCCTTTCTGCACACTGGGGTTAAGGGCTGAGTGTGTGGGCTCTTCTGAGCCTTGCTGTTACAAGTAGATTCAGTTGCCTGAAAAAACGCGTTTATTTCGGGCTGAAAAACACGTTTTGAAAAGTGTCATGTTACTGCCCCATAACTTACATGGGGTTGACCAAACTTGCAGAAACATGTTTATTTCTGCTGAAAAACACGTTTTGACCCTTTCTGCACAATGGGGTTAAGGGCTGAGTGTGTGGGCTCTTCTGAGCCTTGCTGTTACAAGTAGATTCAGTTGCCTGAAAAAACGCGTTTATTTCGGGCTGAAAAACACGTTTTGAAAAGTGTGATGTTACTGCCCCATAACTTACATGGGGTTGACCAAACTTGCAGAAACATGTTTATTTCTGCTGAAAAACACGTTTTGACACTTTCTGCACACTGGGGTTAAGGGCTGAGTGTGTGGGCTCTTCTGAGCCTTGCTGTTACAAGTAGATTCAGTTGCCTGAAAAAACGCGTTTATTTCGGGCTGAAAAACACGTTTTGAAAAGTGTTCTGTTACTGCCCCATAACTTACATGGGGTTGACCAAACTTGCAGAAACATGTTTATTTCTGCTGAAAAACACGTTTTGACACTTTCTGTACACTGGGGTTAAGGGCTGAGTGTGTGGGCTCTTCTGAGCCTTGCTGTTACAAGGAGATTCAGTTGTCTGAAAAAACGCGTTTATTTCGGGCTGAAAAACACGTTTTGAAAAGTGTGATGTTACTGCCCCATAACTTACATGGGGTTGACCAAACTTGCAGAAACATGTTTATTTCTGCTGAAAAACACGTTTTGACCCTTTCTGCACACTGGGGTTAAGGGCTGAGTGTGTGGGCTCTTCTGAGCCTTGCTGTTACAAGGAGATTCAGTTGTCTGAAAAAACGCGTTTATTTCGGGCTGAAAAACACGTTTTGAAAAGTGTGATGTTACTGCCCCATAACTTACATGGGGTTGACCAAACTTGCAGAAACATGTTTATTTCTGCTGAAAAACACGTTTTGACCCTTTCTGCACACTGGGGTTAAGGGCTGAGTGTGTGGGCTCTTCTGAGCCTTGCTGTTACAAGTAGATTCAGTTGCCTGAAAAAACGCGTTTATTTCGGGCTGAAAAACACGTTTTGAAAAGTGTGATGTTACTGCCCCATAACTTACATGGGGTTGACCAAACTTGCAGAAACATGTTTATTTCTGCTGAAAAACACGTTTTGACACTTTCTGTACACTGGGGTTAAGGGCTGAGTGTGTGGGCTCTTCTGAGCCTTGCTGTTACAAGGAGATTCAGTTGTCTGAAAAAACGCGTTTATTTCGGGCTGAAAAACACGTTTTGAAAAGTGTGATGTTACTGCCCCATAACTTACATGGGGTTGACCAAACTTGCAGAAACATGTTTATTTCTGCTGAAAAACACGTTTTGACACTTTCTGCACAATGGGGTTAAGGGCTGAGTGTGTGGGCTCTTCTGAGCCTTGCTGTTACAAGGAGATTCAGTTGTCTGAAAAAACGCGTTTATTTCGGGCTGAAAAACACGTTTTGAAAAGTGTGATGTTACTGCCCCATAACTTACATGGGGTTGACCAAACTTGCAGAAACATGTTTATTTCTGCTGAAAAACACGTTTTGACCCTTTCTGCACACTGGGGTTAAGGGCTGAGTGTGTGGGCTCTTCTGAGCCTTGCTGTTACAAGTAGATTCAGTTGCCTGAAAAAACGCGTTTATTTCGGGCTGAAAAACACGTTTTGAAAAGTGTTCTGTTACTGCCCCATAACTTACATGGGGTTGACCAAACTTGCAGAAACATGTTTATTTCTGCTGAAAAACACGTTTTGACACTTTCTGTACACTGGGGTTAAGGGCTGAGTGTGTGGGCTCTTCTGAGCCTTGCTGTTACAAGGAGATTCAGTTGTCTGAAAAAACGCGTTTATTTCGGGCTGAAAAACACGTTTTGAAAAGTGTGATGTTACTGCCCCATAACTTACATGGGGTTGACCAAACTTGCAGAAACATGTTTATTTCTGCTGAAAAACACGTTTTGACCCTTTCTGCACAATGGGGTTAAGGGCTGAGTGTGTGGGCTCTTCTGAGCCTTGCTGTTACAAGGAGATTCAGTTGTCTGAAAAAACGCGTTTATTTCGGGCTGAAAAACACGTTTTGAAAAGTGTGATGTTACTGCCCCATAACTTACATGGGGTTGACCAAACTTGCAGAAACATGTTTATTTCTGCTGAAAAACACGTTTTGACCCTTTCTGCACACTGGGGTTAAGGGCTGAGTGTGTGGGCTCTTCTGAGCCTTGCTGTTACAAGTAGATTCAGTTGCCTGAAAAAACGCGTTTATTTCGGGCTGAAAAACACGTTTTGAAAAGTGTGATGTTACTGCCCCATAACTTACATGGGGTTGACCAAACTTGCAGAAACATGTTTATTTCTGCTGAAAAACACGTTTTGACACTTTCTGCACAATGGGGTTAAGGGCTGAGTGTGTGGGCTCTTCTGAGCCTTGCTGTTACAAGTAGATTCAGTTGCCTGAAAAAACGCGTTTATTTCGGGCTGAAAAACACGTTTTGAAAAGTGTGATGTTACTGCCCCATAACTTACATGGGGTTGACCAAACTTGCAGAAACATGTTTATTTCTGCTGAAAAACACGTTTTGACTCTTTCTGCACAATGGGGTTAAGGGCTGAGTGTGTGGGCTCTTCTGAGCCTTGCTGTTACAAGTAGATTCAGTTGCCTGAAAAAACGCGTTTATTTCGGGCTGAAAAACACGTTTTGAAAAGTGTGATGTTACTGCCCCATAACTTACATGGGGTTGACCAAACTTGCAGAAACATGTTTATTTCTGCTGAAAAACACGTTTTGACCCTTTCTGTACACTGGGGTTAAGGGCTGAGTGTGTCGGCTCTTCTGACCCTTGCTGTTACAAGGAGATTCAGTTGTCTGAAAAAACGCGTTTATTTCGGGCTGAAAAACACGTTTTGAAAAGTGTGATGTTACTGCCCCATAACTTACATGGGGTTGACCAAACTTACAGAAACATGTTTATTTCTGCTGAAAAACACGTTTTGACCCTTTCTGCACACTGGGGTTAAGGGCTGAGTGTGTGGGCTCTTCTGAGCCTTGCTGTTACAAGTAGATTCAGTTGCCTGAAAAAACGCGTTTATTTCGGGCTGAAAAACACGTTTTGAAAAGTGTGATGTTACTGCCCCATAACTTACATGGGGTTGACCAAACTTGCAGAAACATGTTTATTTCTGCTGAAAAACACGTTTTGACACTTTCTGTACACTGGGGTTAAGGGCTGAGTGTGTGGGCTCTTCTGAGCCTTGCTGTTACAAGGAGATTCAGTTGTCTGAAAAAACGCGTTTATTTCGGGCTGAAAAACACGTTTTGAAAAGTGTGATGTTACTGCCCCATAACTTACATGGGGTTGACCAAACTTGCAGAAACATGTTTATTTCTGCTGAAAAACACGTTTTGACACTTTCTGTACACTGGGGTTAAGGGCTGAGTGTGTGGGCTCTTCTGAGCCTTGCTGTTACAAGGAGATTCAGTTGTCTGAAAAAACGCGTTTATTTCGGGCTGAAAAACACGTTTTGAAAAGTGTGATGTTACTGCCCCATAACTTACATGGGGTTGACCAAACTTGCAGAAACATGTTTATTTCTGCTGAAAAACACGTTTTGACCCTTTCTGTACACTGGGGTTAAGGGCTGAGTGTGTGGGCTCTTCTGAGCCTTGCTGTTACAAGGAGATTCAGTTGCCTGAAAAAACGCGTTTATTTCGGGCTGAAAAACACGTTTTGAAAAGTGTGATGTTACTGCCCCATAACTTACATGGGGTTGACCAAACTTGCAGAAACATGTTTATTTCTGCTGAAAAACACGTTTTGACCCTTTCTGTACACTGGGGTTAAGGGCTGAGTGTGTGGGCTCTTCTGAGCCTTGCTGTTACAAGGAGATTCAGTTGCCTGAAAAAACGCGTTTATTTCGGGCTGAAAAACACGTTTTGAAAAGTGTCATGTTACTGCCCCATAACTTACATGGGGTTGACCAAACTTGCAGAAACATGTTTATTTCTGCTGAAAAACACGTTTTGACACTTTCTGTACACTGGGGTTAAGGGCTGAGTGTGTGGGCTCTTCTGAGCCTTGCTGTTACAAGGAGATTCAGTTGTCTGAAAAAACGCGTTTATTTCGGGCTGAAAAACACGTTTTGAAAAGTGTTCTGTTACTGCCCCATAACTTACATGGGGTTGACCAAACTTGCAGAAACATGTTTATTTCTGCTGAAAAACACGTTTTGACACTTTCTGTACACTGGGGTTAAGGGCTGAGTGTGTGGGCTCTTCTGAGCCTTGCTGTTACAAGGAGATTCAGTTGTCTGAAAAAACGCGTTTATTTCGGGCTGAAAAACACGTTTTGAAAAGTGTGATGTTACTGCCCCATAACTTACATGGGGTTGACCAAACTTGCAGAAACATGTTTATTTCTGCTGAAAAACACGTTTTGACACTTTCTGTACACTGGGGTTAAGGGCTGAGTGTGTGGGCTCTTCTGAGCCTTGCTGTTACAAGGATATTCAGTTGTCTGAAAAAACGCGTTTATTTCGGGCTGAAAAACACGTTTTGAAAAGTGTGATGTTACTGCCCCATAACTTACATGGGGTTGACCAAACTTGCAGAAACATGTTTATTTCTGCTGAAAAACACGTTTTGACCCTTTCTGCACAATGGGGTTAAGGGCTGAGTGTGTGGGCTCTTCTGAGCCTTGCTGTTACAAGGAGATTCAGTTGTCTGAAAAAACGCGTTTATTTCGGGCTGAAAAACACGTTTTGAAAAGTGTGATGTTACTGCCCCATAACTTACATGGGGTTGACCAAACTTGCAGAAACATGTTTATTTCTGCTGAAAAACACGTTTTGACCCTTTCTGCACAATGGGGTTAAGGGCTGAGTGTGTGGGCTCTTCTGAGCCTTGCTGTTACAAGGAGATTCAGTTGTCTGAAAAAACGCGTTTATTTCGGGCTGAAAAACACGTTTTGAAAAGTGTGATGTTACTGCCCCATAACTTACATGGGGTTGACCAAACTTGCAGAAACATGTTTATTTCTGCTGAAAAACACGTTTTGACCCTTTCTGTACACTGGGGTTAAGGGCTGAGTGTGTGGGCTCTTCTGAGCCTTGCTGTTACAAGGAGATTCAGTTGCCTGAAAAAACGCGTTTATTTCGGGCTGAAAAACACGTTTTGAAAAGTGTGATGTTACTGCCCCATAACTTACATGGGGTTGACCAAACTTGCAGAAACATGTTTATTTCTGCTGAAAAACACGTTTTGACCCTTTCTGTACACTGGGGTTAAGGGCTGAGTGTGTGGGCTCTTCTGAGCCTTGCTGTTACAAGGAGATTCAGTTGCCTGAAAAAACGCGTTTATTTCGGGCTGAAAAACACGTTTTGAAAAGTGTGATTTTACTGCCCCATAACTTACATGGGGTTGACCAAACTTGCAGAAACATGTTTATTTCTGCTGAAAAACACGTTTTGACACTTTCTGTACACTGGGGTTAAGGGCTGAGTGTGTGGGCTCTTCTGAGCCTTGCTGTTACAAGGAGATTCAGTTGTCTGAAAAAACGCGTTTATTTCGGGCTGAAAAACACGTTTTGAAAAGTGTTCTGTTACTGCCCCATAACTTACATGGGGTTGACCAAACTTGCAGAAACTTGTTTATTTCTGCTGAAAAACACGTTTTGACACTTTCTGTACACTGGGGTTAAGGGCTGAGTGTGTGGGCTCTTCTGAGCCTTGCTGTTACAAGGAGATTCAGTTGTCTGAAAAAACGCGTTTATTTCGGGCTGAAAAACACGTTTTGAAAAGTGTGATGTTACTGCCCCATAACTTACATGGGGTTGACCAAACTTGCAGAAACATGTTTATTTCTGCTGAAAAACACGTTTTGACCCTTTCTGCACACTGGGGTTAAGGGCTGAGTGTGTGGGCTCTTCTGAGCCTTGCTGTTACAAGGAGATTCAGTTGCCTGAAAAAACGCGTTTATTTCGGGCTGAAAAACACGTTTTGAAAAGTGTGATGTTACTGCCCCATAACTTACATGGGGTTGACCAAACTTGCAGAAACATGTTTATTTCTGCTGAAAAACACGTTTTGACACTTTCTGTACACTGGGGTTAAGGGCTGAGTGTGTGGGCTCTTCTGAGCCTTGCTGTTACAAGGAGATTCAGTTGTCTGAAAAAACGCGTTTATTTCGGGCTGAAAAACACGTTTTGAAAAGTGTGATGTTACTGCCCCATAACTTACATGGGGTTGACCAAACTTGCAGAAACATGTTTATTTCTGCTGAAAAACACGTTTTGACACTTTCTGTACACTGGGGTTAAGGGCTGAGTGTGTGGGCTCTTCTGAGCCTTGCTGTTACATGGAGATTCAGTTGTCTGAAAAAACGCGTTTATTTCGGGCTGAAAAACACGTTTTGAAAAGTGTGATGTTACTGCCCCATAACTTACATGGGGTTGACCAAACTTGCAGAAACATGTTTATTTCTGCTGAAAAACACGTTTTGACACTTTCTGTACACTGGGGTTAAGGGCTGAGTGTGTGGGCTCTTCTGAGCCTTGCTGTTACAAGGAGATTCAGTTGTCTGAAAAAACGCGTTTATTTCGGGATGAAAAACACGTTTTGAAAAGTGTTCTGTTACTGCCCCATAACTTACATGGGGTTGACCAAACTTGCAGAAACATGTTTATTTCTGCTGAAAAACACGTTTTGACACTTTCTGTACACTGGGGTTAAGGGCTGAGTGTGTGGGCTCTTCTGAGCCTTGCTGTTACAAGGAGATTCAGTTGTCTGAAAAAACGCGTTTATTTCGGGCTGAAAAACACGTTTTGAAAAGTGTGATGTTACTGCCCCATAACTTACATGGGGTTGACCAAACTTGCAGAAACATGTTTATTTCTGCTGAAAAACACGTTTTGACACTTTCTGTACACTGGGGTTAAGGGCTGAGTGTGTGGGCTCTTCTGAGCCTTGCTGTTACAAGGACATTCAGTTGTATGAAAAAACGCGTTTATTTCGGGCTGAAAAACACGTTTTGAAAAGTGTGATGTTACTGCCCCATAACTTACATGGGGTTGACCAAACTTACAGAAACATGTTTATTTCTGCTGAAAAACACGTTTTGACACTTTCTGTACACTGGGGTTAAGGGCTGAGTGTGTGGGCTCTTCTGAGCCTTGCTGTTACAAGGAGATTCAGTTGTCTGAAAAAACGCGTTTATTTCGGGCTGAAAAACACGTTTTGAAAAGTGTGATGTTACTGCCCCATAACTTACATGGGGTTGACCAAACTTGCAGAAACATGTTTATTTCTGCTGAAAAACACGTTTTGACCCTTTCTGCACACTGGGGTTAAGGGCTGAGTGTGTGGGCTCTTCTGAGCCTTGCTGTTACAAGTAGATTCAGTTGCCTGAAAAAACGCGTTTATTTCGGGCTGAAAAACACGTTTTGAAAAGTGTTCTGTTACTGCCCCATAACTTACATGGGGTTGACCAAACTTGCAGAAACATGTTTATTTCTGCTGAAAAACACGTTTTGACACTTTCTGTACACTGGGGTTAAGGGCTGAGTGTGTGGGCTCTTCTGAGCCTTGCTGTTACAAGGAGATTCAGTTGTCTGAAAAAACGCGTTTATTTCGGGCTGAAAAACACGTTTTGAAAAGTGTGATGTTACTGCCCCATAACTTACATGGGGTTGACCAAACTTGCAGAAACATGTTTATTTCTGCTGAAAAACACGTTTTGACCCTTTCTGCACAATGGGGTTAAGGGCTGAGTGTGTGGGCTCTTCTGAGCCTTGCTGTTACAAGGAGATTCAGTTGTCTGAAAAAACGCGTTTATTTCGGGCTGAAAAACACGTTTTGAAAAGTGTGATGTTACTGCCCCATAACTTACATGGGGTTGACCAAACTTGCAGAAACATGTTTATTTCTGCTGAAAAACACGTTTTGACCCTTTCTGCACACTGGGGTTAAGGGCTGAGTGTGTGGGCTCTTCTGAGCCTTGCTGTTACAAGTAGATTCAGTTGCCTGAAAAAACGCGTTTATTTCGGGCTGAAAAACACGTTTTGAAAAGTGTCATGTTACTGCCCCATAACTTACATGGGGTTGACCAAACTTGCAGAAACATGTTTATTTCTGCTGAAAAACACGTTTTGACACTTTCTGTACACTGGGGTTAAGGGCTGAGTGTGTGGGCTCTTCTGAGCCTTGCTGTTACAAGGAGATTCAGTTGTCTGAAAAAACGCGTTTATTTCGGGCTGAAAAACACGTTTTGAAAAGTGTGATGTTACTGCCCCATAACTTACATGGGGTTGACCAAACTTGCAGAAACATGTTTATTTCTGCTGAAAAACAGGTTTTGACCCTTTCTGCACAATGGGGTTAAGGGCTGAGTGTGTGGGCTCTTCTGAGCCTTGCTGTTACAAGGAGATTCAGTTGTCTGAAAAAACGCGTTTATTTCGGGCTGAAAAACACGTTTTGAAAAGTGTGATGTTACTGCCCCATAACTTACATGGGGTTGACCAAACTTGCAGAAACATGTTTATTTCTGCTGAAAAACACGTTTTGACCCTTTCTGCACACTGGGGTTAAGGGCTGAGTGTGTGGGCTCTTCTGAGCCTTGCTGTTACAAGTAGATTCAGTTGCCTGAAAAAACGCGTTTATTTCGGGCTGAAAAACACGTTTTGAAAAGTGTCATGTTACTGCCCCATAACTTACATGGGGTTGACCAAACTTGCAGAAACATGTTTATTTCTGCTGAAAAACACGTTTTGACCCTTTCTGCACAATGGGGTTAAGGGCTGAGTGTGTGGGCTCTTCTGAGCCTTGCTGTTACAAGTAGATTCAGTTGCCTGAAAAAACGCGTTTATTTCGGGCTGAAAAACACGTTTTGAAAAGTGTGATGTTACTGCCCCATAACTTACATGGGGTTGACCAAACTTGCAGAAACATGTTTATTTCTGCTGAAAAACACGTTTTGACACTTTCTGCACACTGGGGTTAAGGGCTGAGTGTGTGGGCTCTTCTGAGCCTTGCTGTTACAAGTAGATTCAGTTGCCTGAAAAAACGCGTTTATTTCGGGCTGAAAAACACGTTTTGAAAAGTGTTCTGTTACTGCCCCATAACTTACATGGGGTTGACCAAACTTGCAGAAACATGTTTATTTCTGCTGAAAAACACGTTTTGACACTTTCTGTACACTGGGGTTAAGGGCTGAGTGTGTGGGCTCTTCTGAGCCTTGCTGTTACAAGGAGATTCAGTTGTCTGAAAAAACGCGTTTATTTCGGGCTGAAAAACACGTTTTGAAAAGTGTGATGTTACTGCCCCATAACTTACATGGGGTTGACCAAACTTGCAGAAACATGTTTATTTCTGCTGAAAAACACGTTTTGACCCTTTCTGCACACTGGGGTTAAGGGCTGAGTGTGTGGGCTCTTCTGAGCCTTGCTGTTACAAGGAGATTCAGTTGTCTGAAAAAACGCGTTTATTTCGGGCTGAAAAACACGTTTTGAAAAGTGTGATGTTACTGCCCCATAACTTACATGGGGTTGACCAAACTTGCAGAAACATGTTTATTTCTGCTGAAAAACACGTTTTGACCCTTTCTGCACACTGGGGTTAAGGGCTGAGTGTGTGGGCTCTTCTGAGCCTTGCTGTTACAAGTAGATTCAGTTGCCTGAAAAAACGCGTTTATTTCGGGCTGAAAAACACGTTTTGAAAAGTGTGATGTTACTGCCCCATAACTTACATGGGGTTGACCAAACTTGCAGAAACATGTTTATTTCTGCTGAAAAACACGTTTTGACACTTTCTGTACACTGGGGTTAAGGGCTGAGTGTGTGGGCTCTTCTGAGCCTTGCTGTTACAAGGAGATTCAGTTGTCTGAAAAAACGCGTTTATTTCGGGCTGAAAAACACGTTTTGAAAAGTGTGATGTTACTGCCCCATAACTTACATGGGGTTGACCAAACTTGCAGAAACATGTTTATTTCTGCTGAAAAACACGTTTTGACCCTTTCTGCACAATGGGGTTAAGGGCTGAGTGTGTGGGCTCTTCTGAGCCTTGCTGTTACAAGGAGATTCAGTTGTCTGAAAAAACGCGTTTATTTCGGGCTGAAAAACACGTTTTGAAAAGTGTGATGTTACTGCCCCATAACTTACATGGGGTTGACCAAACTTGCAGAAACATGTTTATTTCTGCTGAAAAACACGTTTTGACCCTTTCTGCACACTGGGGTTAAGGGCTGAGTGTGTGGGCTCTTCTGAGCCTTGCTGTTACAAGTAGATTCAGTTGCCTGAAAAAACGCGTTTATTTCGGGCTGAAAAACACGTTTTGAAAAGTGTTCTGTTACTGCCCCATAACTTACATGGGGTTGACCAAACTTGCAGAAACATGTTTATTTCTGCTGAAAAACACGTTTTGACACTTTCTGTACACTGGGGTTAAGGGCTGAGTGTGTGGGCTCTTCTGAGCCTTGCTGTTACAAGGAGATTCAGTTGTCTGAAAAAACGCGTTTATTTCGGGCTGAAAAACACGTTTTGAAAAGTGTGATGTTACTGCCCCATAACTTACATGGGGTTGACCAAACTTGCAGAAACATGTTTATTTCTGCTGAAAAACACGTTTTGACCCTTTCTGCACAATGGGGTTAAGGGCTGAGTGTGTGGGCTCTTCTGAGCCTTGCTGTTACAAGGAGATTCAGTTGTCTGAAAAAACGCGTTTATTTCGGGCTGAAAAACACGTTTTGAAAAGTGTGATGTTACTGCCCCATAACTTACATGGGGTTGACCAAACTTGCAGAAACATGTTTATTTCTGCTGAAAAACACGTTTTGACCCTTTCTGCACACTGGGGTTAAGGGCTGAGTGTGTGGGCTCTTCTGAGCCTTGCTGTTACAAGTAGATTCAGTTGCCTGAAAAAACGCGTTTATTTCGGGCTGAAAAACACGTTTTGAAAAGTGTGATGTTACTGCCCCATAACTTACATGGGGTTGACCAAACTTGCAGAAACATGTTTATTTCTGCTGAAAAACACGTTTTGACACTTTCTGCACAATGGGGTTAAGGGCTGAGTGTGTGGGCTCTTCTGAGCCTTGCTGTTACAAGTAGATTCAGTTGCCTGAAAAAACGCGTTTATTTCGGGCTGAAAAACACGTTTTGAAAAGTGTGATGTTACTGCCCCATAACTTACATGGGGTTGACCAAACTTGCAGAAACATGTTTATTTCTGCTGAAAAACACGTTTTGACTCTTTCTGCACAATGGGGTTAAGGGCTGAGTGTGTGGGCTCTTCTGAGCCTTGCTGTTACAAGTAGATTCAGTTGCCTGAAAAAACGCGTTTATTTCGGGCTGAAAAACACGTTTTGAAAAGTGTGATGTTACTGCCCCATAACTTACATGGGGTTGACCAAACTTGCAGAAACATGTTTATTTCTGCTGAAAAACACGTTTTGACCCTTTCTGTACACTGGGGTTAAGGGCTGAGTGTGTCGGCTCTTCAGACCCTTGCTGTTACAAGGAGATTCAGTTGTCTGAAAAAACGCGTTTATTTCGGGCTGAAAAACACGTTTTGAAAAGTGTGATGTTACTGCCCCATAACTTACATGGGGTTGACCAAACTTACAGAAACATGTTTATTTCTGCTGAAAAACACGTTTTGACCCTTTCTGCACACTGGGGTTAAGGGCTGAGTGTGTGGGCTCTTCTGAGCCTTGCTGTTACAAGTAGATTCAGTTGCCTGAAAAAACGCGTTTATTTCGGGCTGAAAAACACGTTTTGAAAAGTGTGATGTTACTGCCCCATAACTTACATGGGGTTGACCAAACTTGCAGAAACATGTTTATTTCTGCTGAAAAACACGTTTTGACACTTTCTGTACACTGGGGTTAAGGGCTGAGTGTGTGGGCTCTTCTGAGCCTTGCTGTTACAAGGAGATTCAGTTGTCTGAAAAAACGCGTTTATTTCGGGCTGAAAAACACGTTTTGAAAAGTGTGATGTTACTGCCCCATAACTTACATGGGGTTGACCAAACTTGCAGAAACATGTTTATTTCTGCTGAAAAACACGTTTTGACACTTTCTGTACACTGGGGTTAAGGGCTGAGTGTGTGGGCTCTTCTGAGCCTTGCTGTTACAAGGAGATTCAGTTGTCTGAAAAAACGCGTTTATTTCGGGCTGAAAAACACGTTTTGAAAAGTGTGATGTTACTGCCCCATAACTTACATGGGGTTGACCAAACTTGCAGAAACATGTTTATTTCTGCTGAAAAACACGTTTTGACCCTTTCTGTACACTGGGGTTAAGGGCTGAGTGTGTGGGCTCTTCTGAGCCTTGCTGTTACAAGGAGATTCAGTTGCCTGAAAAAACGCGTTTATTTCGGGCTGAAAAACACGTTTTGAAAAGTGTGATGTTACTGCCCCATAACTTACATGGGGTTGACCAAACTTGCAGAAACATGTTTATTTCTGCTGAAAAACACGTTTTGACCCTTTCTGTACACTGGGGTTAAGGGCTGAGTGTGTGGGCTCTTCTGAGCCTTGCTGTTACAAGGAGATTCAGTTGCCTGAAAAAACGCGTTTATTTCGGGCTGAAAAACACGTTTTGAAAAGTGTCATGTTACTGCCCCATAACTTACATGGGGTTGACCAAACTTGCAGAAACATGTTTATTTCTGCTGAAAAACACGTTTTGACACTTTCTGTACACTGGGGTTAAGGGCTGAGTGTGTGGGCTCTTCTGAGCCTTGCTGTTACAAGGAGATTCAGTTGTCTGAAAAAACGCGTTTATTTCGGGCTGAAAAACACGTTTTGAAAAGTGTTCTGTTACTGCCCCATAACTTACATGGGGTTGACCAAACTTGCAGAAACATGTTTATTTCTGCTGAAAAACACGTTTTGACACTTTCTGTACACTGGGGTTAAGGGCTGAGTGTGTGGGCTCTTCTGAGCCTTGCTGTTACAAGGAGATTCAGTTGTCTGAAAAAACGCGTTTATTTCGGGCTGAAAAACACGTTTTGAAAAGTGTGATGTTACTGCCCCATAACTTACATGGGGTTGACCAAACTTGCAGAAACATGTTTATTTCTGCTGAAAAACACGTTTTGACACTTTCTGTACACTGGGGTTAAGGGCTGAGTGTGTGGGCTCTTCTGAGCCTTGCTGTTACAAGGATATTCAGTTGTCTGAAAAAACGCGTTTATTTCGGGCTGAAAAACACGTTTTGAAAAGTGTGATGTTACTGCCCCATAACTTACATGGGGTTGACCAAACTTGCAGAAACATGTTTATTTCTGCTGAAAAACACGTTTTGACCCTTTCTGCACAATGGGGTTAAGGGCTGAGTGTGTGGGCTCTTCTGAGCCTTGCTGTTACAAGGAGATTCAGTTGTCTGAAAAAACGCGTTTATTTCGGGCTGAAAAACACGTTTTGAAAAGTGTGATGTTACTGCCCCATAACTTACATGGGGTTGACCAAACTTGCAGAAACATGTTTATTTCTGCTGAAAAACACGTTTTGACCCTTTCTGTACACTGGGGTTAAGGGCTGAGTGTGTGGGCTCTTCTGAGCCTTGCTGTTACAAGGAGATTCAGTTGCCTGAAAAAACGCGTTTATTTCGGGCTGAAAAACACGTTTTGAAAAGTGTGATGTTACTGCCCCATAACTTACATGGGGTTGACCAAACTTGCAGAAACATGTTTATTTCTGCTGAAAAACACGTTTTGACCCTTTCTGTACACTGGGGTTAAGGGCTGAGTGTGTGGGCTCTTCTGAGCCTTGCTGTTACAAGGAGATTCAGTTGCCTGAAAAAACGCGTTTATTTCGGGCTGAAAAACACGTTTTGAAAAGTGTGATGTTACTGCCCCATAACTTACATGGGGTTGACCAAACTTGCAGAAACATGTTTATTTCTGCTGAAAAACACGTTTTGACACTTTCTGTACACTGGGGTTAAGGGCTGAGTGTGTGGGCTCTTCTGAGCCTTGCTGTTACAAGGAGATTCAGTTGTCTGAAAAAACGCGTTTATTTCGGGCTGAAAAACACGTTTTGAAAAGTGTTCTGTTACTGCCCCATAACTTACATGGGGTTGACCAAACTTGCAGAAACTTGTTTATTTCTGCTGAAAAACACGTTTTGACACTTTCTGTACACTGGGGTTAAGGGCTGAGTGTGTGGGCTCTTCTGAGCCTTGCTGTTACAAGGAGATTCAGTTGTCTGAAAAAACGCGTTTATTTCGGGCTGAAAAACACGTTTTGAAAAGTGTGATGTTACTGCCCCATAACTTACATGGGGTTGACCAAACTTGCAGAAACATGTTTATTTCTGCTGAAAAACACGTTTTGACCCTTTCTGCACACTGGGGTTAAGGGCTGAGTGTGTGGGCTCTTCTGAGCCTTGCTGTTACAAGGAGATTCAGTTGCCTGAAAAAACGCGTTTATTTCGGGCTGAAAAACACGTTTTGAAAAGTGTGATGTTACTGCCCCATAACTTACATGGGGTTGACCAAACTTGCAGAAACATGTTTATTTCTGCTGAAAAACACGTTTTGACACTTTCTGTACACTGGGGTTAAGGGCTGAGTGTGTGGGCTCTTCTGAGCCTTGCTGTTACAAGGAGATTCAGTTGTCTGAAAAAACGCGTTTATTTCGGGCTGAAAAACACGTTTTGAAAAGTGTGATGTTACTGCCCCATAACTTACATGGGGTTGACCAAACTTACAGAAACATGTTTATTTCTGCTGAAAAACACGTTTTGACACTTTCTGTACACTGGGGTTAAGGGCTGAGTGTGTGGGCTCTTCTGAGCCTTGCTGTTACAAGGAGATTCAGTTGTCTGAAAAAACGCGTTTATTTCGGGCTGAAAAACACGTTTTGAAAAGTGTGATGTTACTGCCCCATAACTTACATGGGGTTGACCAAACTTGCAGAAACATGTTTATTTCTGCTGAAAAACACGTTTTGACCCTTTCTGCACACTGGGGTTAAGGGCTGAGTGTGTGGGCTCTTCTGAGCCTTGCTGTTACAAGTAGATTCAGTTGCCTGAAAAAACGCGTTTATTTCGGGCTGAAAAACACGTTTTGAAAAGTGTTCTGTTACTGCCCCATAACTTACATGGGGTTGACCAAACTTTCAGAAACATGTTTATTTCTGCTGAAAAACACGTTTTGACACTTTCTGTACACTGGGGTTAAGGGCTGAGTGTGTGGGCTCTTCTGAGCCTTGCTGTTACAAGGAGATTCAGTTGTCTGAAAAAACGCGTTTATTTCGGGCTGAAAAACACGTTTTGAAAAGTGTGATGTTACTGCCCCATAACTTACATGGGGTTGACCAAACTTGCAGAAACATGTTTATTTCTGCTGAAAAACACGTTTTGACCCTTTCTGCACAATGGGGTTAAGGGCTGAGTGTGTGGGCTCTTCTGAGCCTTGCTGTTACAAGGAGATTCAGTTGTCTGAAAAAACGCGTTTATTTCGGGCTGAAAAACACGTTTTGAAAAGTGTGATGTTACTGCCCCATAACTTACATGGGGTTGACCAAACTTGCAGAAACATGTTTATTTCTGCTGAAAAACACGTTTTGACCCTTTCTGCACACTGGGGTTAAGGGCTGAGTGTGTGGGCTCTTCTGAGCCTTGCTGTTACAAGTAGATTCAGTTGCCTGAAAAAACGCGTTTATTTCGGGCTGAAAAACACGTTTTGAAAAGTGTGATGTTACTGCCCCATAACTTACATGGGGTTGACCAAACTTGCAGAAACATGTTTATTTCTGCTGAAAAACACGTTTTGACACTTTCTGTACACTGGGGTTAAGGGCTGAGTGTGTGGGCTCTTCTGAGCCTTGCTGTTACAAGGAGATTCAGTTGTCTGAAAAAACGCGTTTATTTCGGGCTGAAAAACACGTTTTGAAAAGTGTGATGTTACTGCCCCATAACTTACATGGGGTTGACCAAACTTGCAGAAACATGTTTATTTCTGCTGAAAAACAGGTTTTGACCCTTTCTGCACAATGGGGTTAAGGGCTGAGTGTGTGGGCTCTTCTGAGCCTTGCTGTTACAAGGAGATTCAGTTGCCTGAAAAAACGCGTTTATTTCGGGCTGAAAAACACGTTTTGAAAAGTGTGATGTTACTGCCCCATAACTTACATGGGGTTTACCAAACTTGCAGAAACATGTTTATTTCTGCTGAAAAACACGTTTTGACACTTTCTGTACACTGGGGTTAAGGGCTGAGTGTGTGGGCTCTTCTGAGCCTTGCTGTTACAAGGAGATTCAGTTGTCTGAAAAAACGCGTTTATTTCGGGCTGAAAAACACGTTTTGAAAAGTGTTCTGTTACTGCCCCATAACTTACATGGGGTTGACCAAACTTGCAGAAACATGTTTATTTCTGCTGAAAAACACGTTTTGACACTTTCTGTACACTGGGGTTAAGGGCTGAGTGTGTGGGCTCTTCTGAGCCTTGCTGTTACAAGGAGATTCAGTTGTCTGAAAAAACGCGTTTATTTCGGGCTGAAAAACACGTTTTGAAAAGTGTGATGTTACTGCCCCATAACTTACATGGGGTTGACCAAACTTGCAGAAACATGTTTATTTCTGCTGAAAAACACGTTTTGACACTTTCTGTACACTGGGGTTAAGGGCTGAGTGTGTGGGCTCTTCTGAGCCTTGCTGTTACAAGGAGATTCAGTTGTCTGAAAAAACGCGTTTATTTCGGGCTGAAAAACACGTTTTGAAAAGTGTGATGTTACTGCCCCATAACTTACATGGGGTTGACCAAACTTGCAGAAACATGTTTATTTCTGCTGAAAAACACGTTTTGACCCTTTCTGCACAATGGGGTTAAGGGCTGAGTGTGTGGGCTCTTCTGAGCCTTGCTGTTACAAGTAGATTCAGTTGCCTGAAAAAACGCGTTTATTTCGGGCTGAAAAACACGTTTTGAAAAGTGTGATGTTACTGCCCCATAACTTACATGGGGTTGACCAAACTTGCAGAAACATGTTTATTTCTGCTGAAAAACACGTTTTGACACTTTCTGTACACTGGGGTTAAGGGCTGAGTGTGTGGGCTCTTCTGAGCCTTGCTGTTACAAGTAGATTCAGTTGCCTGAAAAAACGCGTTTATTTCGGGCTGAAAAACACGTTTTGAAAAGTGTGATGTTACTGCCCCATAACTTACATGGGGTTGACCAAACTTGCAGAAACATGTTTATTTCTGCTGAAAAACACGTTTTGACACTTTCTGTACACTGGGGTTAAGGGCTGAGTGTGTGGGCTCTTCTGAGCCTTGCTGTTACAAGTAGATTCAGTTGCCTGAAAAAACGCGTTTATTTCGGGCTGAAAAACACGTTTTGAAAAGTGTGATGTTACTGCCCCATAACTTACATGGGGTTGACCAAACTTGCAGAAACATGTTTATTTCTGCTGAAAAACACGTTTTGACACTTTCTGTACACTGGGGTTAAGGGCTGAGTGTGTGGGCTCTTCTGAGCCTTGCTGTTACAAGGAGATTCAGTTGTCTGAAAAAACGCGTTTATTTCGGGCTGAAAAACACGTTTTGAAAAGTGTTCTGTTACTGCCCCATAACTTACATGGGGTTGACCAAACTTGCAGAAACATGTTTATTTCTGCTGAAAAACACGTTTTGACACTTTCTGTACACTGGGGTTAAGGGCTGAGTGTGTGGGCTCTTCTGAGCCTTGCTGTTACAAGGAGATTCAGTTGTCTGAAAAAACGCGTTTATTTCGGGCTGAAAAACACGTTTTGAAAAGTGTTCTGTTACTGCCCCATAACTTACATGGGGTTGACCAAACTTGCAGAAACATGTTTATTTCTGCTGAAAAACACGTTTTGACACTTTCTGTACACTGGGGTTAAGGGCTGAGTGTGTGGGCTCTTCTGAGCCTTGCTGTTACAAGGAGATTCAGTTGTCTGAAAAAACGCGTTTATTTCGGGCTGAAAAACACGTTTTGAAAAGTGTGATGTTACTGCCCCATAACTTACATGGGGTTGACCAAACTTGCAGAAACATGTTTATTTCTGCTGAAAAACACGTTTTGACCCTTTCTGCACACTGGGGTTAAGGGCTGAGTGTGTGGGCTCTTCTGAGCCTTGCTGTTACAAGGAGATTCAGTTGTCTGAAAAAACGCGTTTATTTCGGGCTGAAAAACACGTTTTGAAAAGTGTGATGTTACTGCCCCATAACTTACATGGGGTTGACCAAACTTGCAGAAACATGTTTATTTCTGCTGAAAAACACGTTTTGACCCTTTCTGCACAATGGGGTTAAGGGCTGAGTGTGTGGGCTCTTCTGAGCCTTGCTGTTACAAGTAGATTCAGTTGCCTGAAAAAACGCGTTTATTTCGGGCTGAAAAACACGTTTTGAAAAGTGTGATGTTACTGCCCCATAACTTACATGGGGTTGACCAAACTTGCAGAAACATGTTTATTTCTGCTGAAAAACACGTTTTGACACTTTCTGTACACTGGGGTTAAGGGCTGAGTGTGTGGGCTCTTCTGAGCCTTGCTGTTACAAGTAGATTAAGTTGCCTGAAAAAACGCGTTTATTTCGGGCTGAAAAACACGTTTTGAAAAATGTGATGTTACTGCCCCATAACTTACATGGGGTTGACCAAACTTGCAGAAACATGTTTATTTCTGCTGAAAAACACGTTTTGACACTTTCTGTACACTGGGGTTAAGGGCTGAGTGTGTGGGCTCTTCTGAGCCTTGCTGTTACAAGTAGATTCAGTTGCCTGAAAAAACGCGTTTATTTCGGGCTGAAAAACACGTTTTGAAAAGTGTGATGTTACTGCCCCATAACTTACATGGGGTTGACCAAACTTGCAGAAACATGTTTATTTCTGCTGAAAAACACGTTTTGACACTTTCTGTACACTGGGGTTAAGGGCTGAGTGTGTGGGCTCTTCTGAGCCTTGCTGTTACAAGGAGATTCAGTTGTCTGAAAAAACGCGTTTATTTCGGGCTGAAAAACACGTTTTGAAAAGTGTGATGTTACTGCCCCATAACTTACATGGGGTTGACCAAACTTGCAGAAACATGTTTATTTCTGCTGAAAAACACGTTTTGACACTTTCTGTACACGGGGTTAAGGGCTGAGTGTGTGGGCTCTTCTGAGCCTTGCTGTTACAAGGAGATTCAGTTGTCTGAAAAAACGCGTTTATTTCGGGCTGAAAAACACGTTTTGAAAAGTGTTCTGTTACTGCCCCATAACTTACATGGGGTTGACCAAACTTGCAGAAACATGTTTATTTCTGCTGAAAAACACGTTTTGACACTTTCTGTACACTGGGGTTAAGGGCTGAATGTGTGGGCTCTTCTGAGCCTTGCTGTTACAAGGAGATTCAGTTGTCTGAAAAAACGCGTTTATTTCGGGCTGAAAAACACGTTTTGAAAAGTGTTCTGTTACTGCCCCATAACTTACATGGGGTTGACCAAACTTGCAGAAACATGTTTATTTCTGCTGAAAAACACGTTTTGACACTTTCTGTACACTGGGGTTAAGGGCTGAGTGTGTGGGCTCTTCTGAGCCTTGCTGTTACAAGGAGATTCAGTTGTCTGAAAAAACGCGTTTATTTCGGGCTGAAAAACACGTTTTGAAAAGTGTGATGTTACTGCCCCATAACTTACATGGGGTTGACCAAACTTGCAGAAACATGTTTATTTCTGCTGAAAAACACGTTTTGACCCTTTCTGCACACTGGGGTTAAGGGCTGAGTGTGTGGGCTCTTCTGAGCCTTGCTGTTACAAGTAGATTCAGTTGCCTGAAAAAACGCGTTTATTTCGGGCTGAAAAACACGTTTTGAAAAGTGTGATGTTACTGCCCCATAACTTACATGGGGTTGACCAAACTTGCAGAAACATGTTTATTTCTGCTGAAAAACACGTTTTGACACTTTCTGTACACTGGGGTTAAGGGCTGAGTGTGTGGGCTCTTCTGAGCCTTGCTGTTACAAGGAGATTCAGTTGCCTGAAAAAACGCGTTTATTTCGGGCTGAAAAACACGTTTTGAAAAGTGTTCTGTTACTGCCCCATAACTTACATGGGGTTGACCAAACTTGCAGAAACATGTTTATTTCTGCTGAAAAACACGTTTTGACACTTTCTGTACACTGGGGTTAAGGGCTGAGTGTGTGGGCTCTTCTGAGCCTTGCTGTTACAAGGAGATTCAGTTGTCTGAAAAAACGCGTTTATTTCGGGCTGAAAAACACGTTTTGAAAAGTGTGATGTTACTGCCCCATAACTTACATGGGGTTGACCAAACTTGCAGAAACATGTTTATTTCTGCTGAAAAACACGTTTTGACCCTTTCTGCACAATGGGGTTAAGGGCTGAGTGTGTGGGCTCTTCTGAGCCTTGCTGTTACAAGGAGATTCAGTTGTCTGAAAAAACGCGTTTATTTCGGGCTGAAAAACACGTTTTGAAAAGTGTGATGTTACTGCCCCATAACTTACATGGGGTTGACCAAACTTGCAGAAACATGTTTATTTCTGCTGAAAAACACGTTTTGACCCTTTCTGCACACTGGGGTTAAGGGCTGAGTGTGTGGGCTCTTCTGAGCCTTGCTGTTACAAGTAGATTCAGTTGCCTGAAAAAACGCGTTTATTTCGGGCTGAAAAACACGTTTTGAAAAGTGTGATGTTACTGCCCCATAACTTACATGGGGTTGACCAAACTTGCAGAAACATGTTTATTTCTGCTGAAAAACACGTTTTGACACTTTCTGCACAATGGGGTTAAGGGCTGAGTGTGTGGGCTCTTCTGAGCCTTGCTGTTACAAGTAGATTCAGTTGCCTGAAAAAACGCGTTTATTTCGGGCTGAAAAACACGTTTTGAAAAGTGTGATGTTACTGCCCCATAACTTACATGGGGTTGACCAAACTTGCAGAAACATGTTTATTTCTGCTGAAAAACACGTTTTGACTCTTTCTGCACAATGGGGTTAAGGGCTGAGTGTGTGGGCTCTTCTGAGCCTTGCTGTTACAAGTAGATTCAGTTGCCTGAAAAAACGCGTTTATTTCGGGCTGAAAAACACGTTTTGAAAAGTGTGATGTTACTGCCCCATAACTTACATGGGGTTGACCAAACTTGCAGAAACATGTTTATTTCTGCTGAAAAACACGTTTTGACCCTTTCTGTACACTGGGGTTAAGGGCTGAGTGTGTCGGCTCTTCTGACCCTTGCTGTTACAAGGAGATTCAGTTGTCTGAAAAAACGCGTTTATTTCGGGCTGAAAAACACGTTTTGAAAAGTGTGATGTTACTGCCCCATAACTTACATGGGGTTGACCAAACTTACAGAAACATGTTTATTTCTGCTGAAAAACACGTTTTGACCCTTTCTGCACACTGGGGTTAAGGGCTGAGTGTGTGGGCTCTTCTGAGCCTTGCTGTTACAAGTAGATTCAGTTGCCTGAAAAAACGCGTTTATTTCGGGCTGAAAAACACGTTTTGAAAAGTGTGATGTTACTGCCCCATAACTTACATGGGGTTGACCAAACTTGCAGAAACATGTTTATTTCTGCTGAAAAACACGTTTTGACACTTTCTGTACACTGGGGTTAAGGGCTGAGTGTGTGGGCTCTTCTGAGCCTTGCTGTTACAAGGAGATTCAGTTGTCTGAAAAAACGCGTTTATTTCGGGCTGAAAAACACGTTTTGAAAAGTGTGATGTTACTGCCCCATAACTTACATGGGGTTGACCAAACTTGCAGAAACATGTTTATTTCTGCTGAAAAACACGTTTTGACACTTTCTGTACACTGGGGTTAAGGGCTGAGTGTGTGGGCTCTTCTGAGCCTTGCTGTTACAAGGAGATTCAGTTGTCTGAAAAAACGCGTTTATTTCGGGCTGAAAAACACGTTTTGAAAAGTGTGATGTTACTGCCCCATAACTTACATGGGGTTGACCAAACTTGCAGAAACTTGTTTATTTCTGCTGAAAAACACGTTTTGACACTTTCTGTACACTGGGGTTAAGGGCTGAGTGTGTGGGCTCTTCTGAGCCTTGCTGTTACAAGGAGATTCAGTTGTCTGAAAAAACGCGTTTATTTCGGGCTGAAAAACACGTTTTGAAAAGTGTGATGTTACTGCCCCATAACTTACATGGGGTTGACCAAACTTGCAGAAACATGTTTATTTCTGCTGAAAAACACGTTTTGACCCTTTCTGCACACTGGGGTTAAGGGCTGAGTGTGTGGGCTCTTCTGAGCCTTGCTGTTACAAGGAGATTCAGTTGCCTGAAAAAACGCGTTTATTTCGGGCTGAAAAACACGTTTTGAAAAGTGTGATGTTACTGCCCCATAACTTACATGGGGTTGACCAAACTTGCAGAAACATGTTTATTTCTGCTGAAAAACACGTTTTGACACTTTCTGTACACTGGGGTTAAGGGCTGAGTGTGTGGGCTCTTCTGAGCCTTGCTGTTACAAGGAGATTCAGTTGTCTGAAAAAACGCGTTTATTTCGGGCTGAAAAACACGTTTTGAAAAGTGTGATGTTACTGCCCCATAACTTACATGGGGTTGACCAAACTTACAGAAACATGTTTATTTCTGCTGAAAAACACGTTTTGACACTTTCTGTACACTGGGGTTAAGGGCTGAGTGTGTGGGCTCTTCTGAGCCTTGCTGTTACAAGGAGATTCAGTTGTCTGAAAAAACGCGTTTATTTCGGGCTGAAAAACACGTTTTGAAAAGTGTGATGTTACTGCCCCATAACTTACATGGGGTTGACCAAACTTGCAGAAACATGTTTATTTCTGCTGAAAAACACGTTTTGACCCTTTCTGCACACTGGGGTTAAGGGCTGAGTGTGTGGGCTCTTCTGAGCCTTGCTGTTACAAGTAGATTCAGTTGCCTGAAAAAACGCGTTTATTTCGGGCTGAAAAACACGTTTTGAAAAGTGTTCTGTTACTGCCCCATAACTTACATGGGGTTGACCAAACTTTCAGAAACATGTTTATTTCTGCTGAAAAACACGTTTTGACACTTTCTGTACACTGGGGTTAAGGGCTGAGTGTGTGGGCTCTTCTGAGCCTTGCTGTTACAAGGAGATTCAGTTGTCTGAAAAAACGCGTTTATTTCGGGCTGAAAAACACGTTTTGAAAAGTGTGATGTTACTGCCCCATAACTTACATGGGGTTGACCAAACTTGCAGAAACATGTTTATTTCTGCTGAAAAACACGTTTTGACCCTTTCTGCACAATGGGGTTAAGGGCTGAGTGTGTGGGCTCTTCTGAGCCTTGCTGTTACAAGGAGATTCAGTTGTCTGAAAAAACGCGTTTATTTCGGGCTGAAAAACACGTTTTGAAAAGTGTGATGTTACTGCCCCATAACTTACATGGGGTTGACCAAACTTGCAGAAACATGTTTATTTCTGCTGAAAAACACGTTTTGACCCTTTCTGCACACTGGGGTTAAGGGCTGAGTGTGTGGGCTCTTCTGAGCCTTGCTGTTACAAGTAGATTCAGTTGCCTGAAAAAACGCGTTTATTTCGGGCTGAAAAACACGTTTTGAAAAGTGTGATGTTACTGCCCCATAACTTACATGGGGTTGACCAAACTTGCAGAAACATGTTTATTTCTGCTGAAAAACACGTTTTGACACTTTCTGTACACTGGGGTTAAGGGCTGAGTGTGTGGGCTCTTCTGAGCCTTGCTGTTACAAGGAGATTCAGTTGTCTGAAAAAACGCGTTTATTTCGGGCTGAAAAACACGTTTTGAAAAGTGTGATGTTACTGCCCCATAACTTACATGGGGTTGACCAAACTTGCAGAAACATGTTTATTTCTGCTGAAAAACAGGTTTTGACCCTTTCTGCACAATGGGGTTAAGGGCTGAGTGTGTGGGCTCTTCTGAGCCTTGCTGTTACAAGGAGATTCAGTTGCCTGAAAAAACGCGTTTATTTCGGGCTGAAAAACACGTTTTGAAAAGTGTGATGTTACTGCCCCATAACTTACATGGGGTTTACCAAACTTGCAGAAACATGTTTATTTCTGCTGAAAAACACGTTTTGACACTTTCTGTACACTGGGGTTAAGGGCTGAGTGTGTGGGCTCTTCTGAGCCTTGCTGTTACAAGGAGATTCAGTTGTCTGAAAAAACGCGTTTATTTCGGGCTGAAAAACACGTTTTGAAAAGTGTTCTGTTACTGCCCCATAACTTACATGGGGTTGACCAAACTTGCAGAAACATGTTTATTTCTGCTGAAAAACACGTTTTGACACTTTCTGTACACTGGGGTTAAGGGCTGAGTGTGTGGGCTCTTCTGAGCCTTGCTGTTACAAGGAGATTCAGTTGTCTGAAAAAACGCGTTTATTTCGGGCTGAAAAACACGTTTTGAAAAGTGTGATGTTACTGCCCCATAACTTACATGGGGTTGACCAAACTTGCAGAAACATGTTTATTTCTGCTGAAAAACACGTTTTGACACTTTCTGTACACTGGGGTTAAGGGCTGAGTGTGTGGGCTCTTCTGAGCCTTGCTGTTACAAGGAGATTCAGTTGTCTGAAAAAACGCGTTTATTTCGGGCTGAAAAACACGTTTTGAAAAGTGTGATGTTACTGCCCCATAACTTACATGGGGTTGACCAAACTTGCAGAAACATGTTTATTTCTGCTGAAAAACACGTTTTGACCCTTTCTGCACAATGGGGTTAAGGGCTGAGTGTGTGGGCTCTTCTGAGCCTTGCTGTTACAAGTAGATTCAGTTGCCTGAAAAAACGCGTTTATTTCGGGCTGAAAAACACGTTTTGAAAAGTGTGATGTTACTGCCCCATAACTTACATGGGGTTGACCAAACTTGCAGAAACATGTTTATTTCTGCTGAAAAACACGTTTTGACACTTTCTGTACACTGGGGTTAAGGGCTGAGTGTGTGGGCTCTTCTGAGCCTTGCTGTTACAAGTAGATTCAGTTGCCTGAAAAAACGCGTTTATTTCGGGCTGAAAAACACGTTTTGAAAAATGTGATGTTACTGCCCCATAACTTACATGGGGTTGACCAAACTTGCAGAAACATGTTTATTTCTGCTGAAAAACACGTTTTGACACTTTCTGTACACTGGGGTTAAGGGCTGAGTGTGTGGGCTCTTCTGAGCCTTGCTGTTACAAGTAGATTCAGTTGCCTGAAAAAACGCGTTTATTTCGGGCTGAAAAACACGTTTTGAAAAGTGTGATGTTACTGCCCCATAACTTACATGGGGTTGACCAAACTTGCAGAAACATGTTTATTTCTGCTGAAAAACACGTTTTGACACTTTCTGTACACTGGGGTTAAGGGCTGAGTGTGTGGGCTCTTCTGAGCCTTGCTGTTACAAGGAGATTCAGTTGTCTGAAAAAACGCGTTTATTTCGGGCTGAAAAACACGTTTTGAAAAGTGTGATGTTACTGCCCCATAACTTACATGGGGTTGACCAAACTTGCAGAAACATGTTTATTTCTGCTGAAAAACACGTTTTGACACTTTCTGTACACTGGGGTTAAGGGCTGAGTGTGTGGGCTCTTCTGAGCCTTGCTGTTACAAGGAGATTCAGTTGTCTGAAAAAACGCGTTTATTTCGGGCTGAAAAACACGTTTTGAAAAGTGTTCTGTTACTGCCCCATAACTTACATGGGGTTGACCAAACTTGCAGAAACATGTTTATTTCTGCTGAAAAACACGTTTTGACACTTTCTGTACACTGGGGTTAAGGGCTGAATGTGTGGGCTCTTCTGAGCCTTGCTGTTACAAGGAGATTCAGTTGTCTGAAAAAACGCGTTTATTTCGGGCTGAAAAACACGTTTTGAAAAGTGTTCTGTTACTGCCCCATAACTTACATGGGGTTGACCAAACTTGCAGAAACATGTTTATTTCTGCTGAAAAACACGTTTTGACACTTTCTGTACACTGGGGTTAAGGGCTGAGTGTGTGGGCTCTTCTGAGCCTTGCTGTTACAAGGAGATTCAGTTGTCTGAAAAAACGCGTTTATTTCGGGCTGAAAAACACGTTTTGAAAAGTGTGATGTTACTGCCCCATAACTTACATGGGGTTGACCAAACTTGCAGAAACATGTTTATTTCTGCTGAAAAACACGTTTTGACCCTTTCTGCACACTGGGGTTAAGGGCTGAGTGTGTGGGCTCTTCTGAGCCTTGCTGTTACAAGGAGATTCAGTTGTCTGAAAAAACGCGTTTATTTCGGGCTGAAAAACACGTTTTGAAAAGTGTGATGTTACTGCCCCATAACTTACATGGGGTTGACCAAACTTGCAGAAACATGTTTATTTCTGCTGAAAAACACGTTTTGACCCTTTCTGCACAATGGGGTTAAGGGCTGAGTGTGTGGGCTCTTCTGAGCCTTGCTGTTACAAGTAGATTCAGTTGCCTGAAAAAACGCGTTTATTTCGGGCTGAAAAACACGTTTTGAAAAGTGTGATGTTACTGCCCCATAACTTACATGGGGTTGACCAAACTTGCAGAAACATGTTTATTTCTGCTGAAAAACACGTTTTGACACTTTCTGTACACTGGGGTTAAGGGCTGAGTGTGTGGGCTCTTCTGAGCCTTGCTGTTACAAGTAGATTAAGTTGCCTGAAAAAACGCGTTTATTTCGGGCTGAAAAACACGTTTTGAAAAATGTGATGTTACTGCCCCATAACTTACATGGGGTTGACCAAACTTGCAGAAACATGTTTATTTCTGCTGAAAAACACGTTTTGACACTTTCTGTACACTGGGGTTAAGGGCTGAGTGTGTGGGCTCTTCTGAGCCTTGCTGTTACAAGTAGATTCAGTTGCCTGAAAAAACGCGTTTATTTCGGGCTGAAAAACACGTTTTGAAAAGTGTGATGTTACTGCCCCATAACTTACATGGGGTTGACCAAACTTGCAGAAACATGTTTATTTCTGCTGAAAAACACGTTTTGACACTTTCTGTACACTGGGGTTAAGGGCTGAGTGTGTGGGCTCTTCTGAGCCTTGCTGTTACAAGGAGATTCAGTTGTCTGAAAAAACGCGTTTATTTCGGGCTGAAAAACACGTTTTGAAAAGTGTGATGTTACTGCCCCATAACTTACATGGGGTTGACCAAACTTGCAGAAACATGTTTATTTCTGCTGAAAAACACGTTTTGACACTTTCTGTACACGGGGTTAAGGGCTGAGTGTGTGGGCTCTTCTGAGCCTTGCTGTTACAAGGAGATTCAGTTGTCTGAAAAAACGCGTTTATTTCGGGCTGAAAAACACGTTTTGAAAAGTGTTCTGTTACTGCCCCATAACTTACATGGGGTTGACCAAACTTGCAGAAACATGTTTATTTCTGCTGAAAAACACGTTTTGACACTTTCTGTACACTGGGGTTAAGGGCTGAATGTGTGGGCTCTTCTGAGCCTTGCTGTTACAAGGAGATTCAGTTGTCTGAAAAAACGCGTTTATTTCGGGCTGAAAAACACGTTTTGAAAAGTGTTCTGTTACTGCCCCATAACTTACATGGGGTTGACCAAACTTGCAGAAACATGTTTATTTCTGCTGAAAAACACGTTTTGACACTTTCTGTACACTGGGGTTAAGGGCTGAGTGTGTGGGCTCTTCTGAGCCTTGCTGTTACAAGGAGATTCAGTTGTCTGAAAAAACGCGTTTATTTCGGGCTGAAAAACACGTTTTGAAAAGTGTGATGTTACTGCCCCATAACTTACATGGGGTTGACCAAACTTGCAGAAACATGTTTATTTCTGCTGAAAAACACGTTTTGACCCTTTCTGCACACTGGGGTTAAGGGCTGAGTGTGTGGGCTCTTCTGAGCCTTGCTGTTACAAGTAGATTCAGTTGCCTGAAAAAACGCGTTTATTTCGGGCTGAAAAACACGTTTTGAAAAGTGTGATGTTACTGCCCCATAACTTACATGGGGTTGACCAAACTTGCAGAAACATGTTTATTTCTGCTGAAAAACACGTTTTGACACTTTCTGTACACTGGGGTTAAGGGCTGAGTGTGTGGGCTCTTCTGAGCCTTGCTGTTACAAGGAGATTCAGTTGCCTGAAAAAACGCGTTTATTTCGGGCTGAAAAACACGTTTTGAAAAGTGTTCTGTTACTGCCCCATAACTTACATGGGGTTGACCAAACTTGCAGAAACATGTTTATTTCTGCTGAAAAACACGTTTTGACACTTTCTGTACACTGGGGTTAAGGGCTGAGTGTGTGGGCTCTTCTGAGCCTTGCTGTTACAAGGAGATTCAGTTGTCTGAAAAAACGCGTTTATTTCGGGCTGAAAAACACGTTTTGAAAAGTGTGATGTTACTGCCCCATAACTTACATGGGGTTGACCAAACTTGCAGAAACATGTTTATTTCTGCTGAAAAACACGTTTTGACCCTTTCTGCACAATGGGGTTAAGGGCTGAGTGTGTGGGCTCTTCTGAGCCTTGCTGTTACAAGGAGATTCAGTTGTCTGAAAAAACGCGTTTATTTCGGGCTGAAAAACACGTTTTGAAAAGTGTGATGTTACTGCCCCATAACTTACATGGGGTTGACCAAACTTGCAGAAACATGTTTATTTCTGCTGAAAAACACGTTTTGACCCTTTCTGCACACTGGGGTTAAGGGCTGAGTGTGTGGGCTCTTCTGAGCCTTGCTGTTACAAGTAGATTCAGTTGCCTGAAAAAACGCGTTTATTTCGGGCTGAAAAACACGTTTTGAAAAGTGTGATGTTACTGCCCCATAACTTACATGGGGTTGACCAAACTTGCAGAAACATGTTTATTTCTGCTGAAAAACACGTTTTGACACTTTCTGCACAATGGGGTTAAGGGCTGAGTGTGTGGGCTCTTCTGAGCCTTGCTGTTACAAGTAGATTCAGTTGCCTGAAAAAACGCGTTTATTTCGGGCTGAAAAACACGTTTTGAAAAGTGTGATGTTACTGCCCCATAACTTACATGGGGTTGACCAAACTTGCAGAAACATGTTTATTTCTGCTGAAAAACACGTTTTGACTCTTTCTGCACAATGGGGTTAAGGGCTGAGTGTGTGGGCTCTTCTGAGCCTTGCTGTTACAAGTAGATTCAGTTGCCTGAAAAAACGCGTTTATTTCGGGCTGAAAAACACGTTTTGAAAAGTGTGATGTTACTGCCCCATAACTTACATGGGGTTGACCAAACTTGCAGAAACATGTTTATTTCTGCTGAAAAACACGTTTTGACCCTTTCTGTACACTGGGGTTAAGGGCTGAGTGTGTCGGCTCTTCTGACCCTTGCTGTTACAAGGAGATTCAGTTGTCTGAAAAAACGCGTTTATTTCGGGCTGAAAAACACGTTTTGAAAAGTGTGATGTTACTGCCCCATAACTTACATGGGGTTGACCAAACTTACAGAAACATGTTTATTTCTGCTGAAAAACACGTTTTGACCCTTTCTGCACACTGGGGTTAAGGGCTGAGTGTGTGGGCTCTTCTGAGCCTTGCTGTTACAAGTAGATTCAGTTGCCTGAAAAAACGCGTTTATTTCGGGCTGAAAAACACGTTTTGAAAAGTGTGATGTTACTGCCCCATAACTTACATGGGGTTGACCAAACTTGCAGAAACATGTTTATTTCTGCTGAAAAACACGTTTTGACACTTTCTGTACACTGGGGTTAAGGGCTGAGTGTGTGGGCTCTTCTGAGCCTTGCTGTTACAAGGAGATTCAGTTGTCTGAAAAAACGCGTTTATTTCGGGCTGAAAAACACGTTTTGAAAAGTGTGATGTTACTGCCCCATAACTTACATGGGGTTGACCAAACTTGCAGAAACATGTTTATTTCTGCTGAAAAACACGTTTTGACACTTTCTGTACACTGGGGTTAAGGGCTGAGTGTGTGGGCTCTTCTGAGCCTTGCTGTTACAAGGAGATTCAGTTGTCTGAAAAAACGCGTTTATTTCGGGCTGAAAAACACGTTTTGAAAAGTGTGATGTTACTGCCCCATAACTTACATGGGGTTGACCAAACTTGCAGAAACATGTTTATTTCTGCTGAAAAACACGTTTTGACCCTTTCTGTACACTGGGGTTAAGGGCTGAGTGTGTGGGCTCTTCTGAGCCTTGCTGTTACAAGGAGATTCAGTTGCCTGAAAAAACGCGTTTATTTCGGGCTGAAAAACACGTTTTGAAAAGTGTGATGTTACTGCCCCATAACTTACATGGGGTTGACCAAACTTGCAGAAACATGTTTATTTCTGCTGAAAAACACGTTTTGACCCTTTCTGTACACTGGGGTTAAGGGCTGAGTGTGTGGGCTCTTCTGAGCCTTGCTGTTACAAGGAGATTCAGTTGCCTGAAAAAACGCGTTTATTTCGGGCTGAAAAACACGTTTTGAAAAGTGTGATGTTACTGCCCCATAACTTACATGGGGTTGACCAAACTTGCAGAAACATGTTTATTTCTGCTGAAAAACACGTTTTGACACTTTCTGTACACTGGGGTTAAGGGCTGAGTGTGTGGGCTCTTCTGAGCCTTGCTGTTACAAGGAGATTCAGTTGTCTGAAAAAACGCGTTTATTTCGGGCTGAAAAACACGTTTTGAAAAGTGTTCTGTTACTGCCCCATAACTTACATGGGGTTGACCAAACTTGCAGAAACATGTTTATTTCTGCTGAAAAACACGTTTTGACACTTTCTGTACACTGGGGTTAAGGGCTGAGTGTGTGGGCTCTTCTGAGCCTTGCTGTTACAAGGAGATTCAGTTGTCTGAAAAAACGCGTTTATTTCGGGCTGAAAAACACGTTTTGAAAAGTGTGATGTTACTGCCCCATAACTTACATGGGGTTGACCAAACTTGCAGAAACATGTTTATTTCTGCTGAAAAACACGTTTTGACACTTTCTGTACACTGGGGTTAAGGGCTGAGTGTGTGGGCTCTTCTGAGCCTTGCTGTTACAAGGATATTCAGTTGTCTGAAAAAACGCGTTTATTTCGGGCTGAAAAACACGTTTTGAAAAGTGTGATGTTACTGCCCCATAACTTACATGGGGTTGACCAAACTTGCAGAAACATGTTTATTTCTGCTGAAAAACACGTTTTGACCCTTTCTGCACAATGGGGTTAAGGGCTGAGTGTGTGGGCTCTTCTGAGCCTTGCTGTTACAAGGAGATTCAGTTGTCTGAAAAAACGCGTTTATTTCGGGCTGAAAAACACGTTTTGAAAAGTGTGATGTTACTGCCCCATAACTTACATGGGGTTGACCAAACTTGCAGAAACATGTTTATTTCTGCTGAAAAACACGTTTTGACCCTTTCTGTACACTGGGGTTAAGGGCTGAGTGTGTGGGCTCTTCTGAGCCTTGCTGTTACAAGGAGATTCAGTTGCCTGAAAAAACGCGTTTATTTCGGGCTGAAAAACACGTTTTGAAAAGTGTGATGTTACTGCCCCATAACTTACATGGGGTTGACCAAACTTGCAGAAACATGTTTATTTCTGCTGAAAAACACGTTTTGACCCTTTCTGTACACTGGGGTTAAGGGCTGAGTGTGTGGGCTCTTCTGAGCCTTGCTGTTACAAGGAGATTCAGTTGCCTGAAAAAACGCGTTTATTTCGGGCTGAAAAACACGTTTTGAAAAGTGTGATGTTACTGCCCCATAACTTACATGGGGTTGACCAAACTTGCAGAAACATGTTTATTTCTGCTGAAAAACACGTTTTGACACTTTCTGTACACTGGGGTTAAGGGCTGAGTGTGTGGGCTCTTCTGAGCCTTGCTGTTACAAGGAGATTCAGTTGTCTGAAAAAACGCGTTTATTTCGGGCTGAAAAACACGTTTTGAAAAGTGTTCTGTTACTGCCCCATAACTTACATGGGGTTGACCAAACTTGCAGAAACTTGTTTATTTCTGCTGAAAAACACGTTTTGACACTTTCTGTACACTGGGGTTAAGGGCTGAGTGTGTGGGCTCTTCTGAGCCTTGCTGTTACAAGGAGATTCAGTTGTCTGAAAAAACGCGTTTATTTCGGGCTGAAAAACACGTTTTGAAAAGTGTGATGTTACTGCCCCATAACTTACATGGGGTTGACCAAACTTGCAGAAACATGTTTATTTCTGCTGAAAAACACGTTTTGACCCTTTCTGCACACTGGGGTTAAGGGCTGAGTGTGTGGGCTCTTCTGAGCCTTGCTGTTACAAGGAGATTCAGTTGCCTGAAAAAACGCGTTTATTTCGGGCTGAAAAACACGTTTTGAAAAGTGTGATGTTACTGCCCCATAACTTACATGGGGTTGACCAAACTTGCAGAAACATGTTTATTTCTGCTGAAAAACACGTTTTTGACACTTTCTGTACACTGGGGTTAAGGGCTGAGTGTGTGGGCTCTTCTGAGCCTTGCTGTTACAAGGAGATTCAGTTGTCTGAAAAAACGCGTTTATTTCGGGCTGAAAAACACGTTTTGAAAAGTGTGATGTTACTGCCCCATAACTTACATGGGGTTGACCAAACTTACAGAAACATGTTTATTTCTGCTGAAAAACACGTTTTGACACTTTCTGTACACTGGGGTTAAGGGCTGAGTGTGTGGGCTCTTCTGAGCCTTGCTGTTACAAGGAGATTCAGTTGTCTGAAAAAACGCGTTTATTTCGGGCTGAAAAACACGTTTTGAAAAGTGTGATGTTACTGCCCCATAACTTACATGGGGTTGACCAAACTTGCAGAAACATGTTTATTTCTGCTGAAAAACACGTTTTGACCCTTTCTGCACACTGGGGTTAAGGGCTGAGTGTGTGGGCTCTTCTGAGCCTTGCTGTTACAAGTAGATTCAGTTGCCTGAAAAAACGCGTTTATTTCGGGCTGAAAAACACGTTTTGAAAAGTGTTCTGTTACTGCCCCATAACTTACATGGGGTTGACCAAACTTGCAGAAACATGTTTATTTCTGCTGAAAAACACGTTTTGACACTTTCTGTACACTGGGGTTAAGGGCTGAGTGTGTGGGCTCTTCTGAGCCTTGCTGTTACAAGGAGATTCAGTTGTCTGAAAAAACGCGTTTATTTCGGGCTGAAAAACACGTTTTGAAAAGTGTGATGTTACTGCCCCATAACTTACATGGGGTTGACCAAACTTGCAGAAACATGTTTATTTCTGCTGAAAAACACGTTTTGACCCTTTCTGCACAATGGGGTTAAGGGCTGAGTGTGTGGGCTCTTCTGAGCCTTGCTGTTACAAGGAGATTCAGTTGTCTGAAAAAACGCGTTTATTTCGGGCTGAAAAACACGTTTTGAAAAGTGTGATGTTACTGCCCCATAACTTACATGGGGTTGACCAAACTTGCAGAAACATGTTTATTTCTGCTGAAAAACACGTTTTGACCCTTTCTGCACACTGGGGTTAAGGGCTGAGTGTGTGGGCACTTCTGAGCCTTGCTGTTACAAGTAGATTCAGTTGCCTGAAAAAACGCGTTTATTTCGGGCTGAAAAACACGTTTTGAAAAGTGTGATGTTACTGCCCCATAACTTACATGGGGTTGACCAAACTTGCAGAAACATGTTTATTTCTGCTGAAAAACACGTTTTGACACTTTCTGTACACTGGGGTTAAGGGCTGAGTGTGTGGGCTCTTCTGAGCCTTGCTATTACAAGGAGATTCAGTTGTCTGAAAAAACGCGTTTATTTCGGGCTGAAAAACACGTTTTGAAAAGTGTGATGTTACTGCCCCATAACTTACATGGGGTTGACCAAACTTGCAGAAACATGTTTATTTCTGCTGAAAAACAGGTTTTGACCCTTTCTGCACATTGGGGTTAAGGGCTGAGTGTGTGGGCACTTCTGAGCCTTGCTGTTACAAGTAGATTCAGTTGCCTGAAAAAACGCGTTTATTTCGGGCTGAAAAACACGTTTTGAAAAGTGTATTGTTACTGCCCCATAACTTACATGGGGTTGACCAAACTTGCAGAAACATGTTTATTTCTGCTGAAAAACACGTTTTGACCCTTTCTGCACACTGGGGTTAAGGGCTGAGTGTGTGGGCACTTCTGAGCCTTGCTGTTACAAGTAGATTCAGTTGCCTGAAAAAACGCGTTTATTTCGGGCTGAAAAACACGTTTTGAAAAGTGTGATGTTACTGACCCATAACTTACATGGGGTTGACCAAACTTGCAGAAACATGTTTATTTCTGCTGAAAAACACGTTTTGACCCTTTCTGCACACTGGGGTTAAGGGCTGAGTGTGTGGGCACTTCTGAGCCTTGCTGTTACAAGTAGATTCAGTTGCCTGAAAAAACGCGTTTATTTCGGGCTGAAAAACACGTTTTGAAAAGTGTATTGTTACTGCCCCATAACTTACATGGGGTTGACCAAACTTGCAGAAACATGTTTATTTCTGCTGAAAAACACGTTTTGACACTTTCTGTACACTGGGGTTAAGGGCTGAGTGTGTGGGCTCTTCTGAGCCTTGCTATTACAAGGAGATTCAGTTGTCTGAAAAAACGCGTTTATTTCGGGCTGAAAAACACGTTTTGAAAAGTGTGATGTTACTGCCCCATAACTTACATGGGGTTGACCAAACTTGCAGAAACATGTTTATTTCTGCTGAAAAACACGTTTTGACACTTTCTGTACACTGGGGTTAAGGGCTGAGTGTGTGGGCACTTCTGAGCCTTGCTGTTACAAGTAGATTCAGTTGCCTGAAAAAACGCGTTTATTTCGGGCTGAAAAACACGTTTTGAAAAGTGTATTGTTACTGCCCCATAACTTACATGGGGTTGACCAAACTTGCAGAAACATGTTTATTTCTGCTGAAAAACACGTTTTGACACTTTCTGTAC
>NW_027168241.1:0-50677 GCF_040954835.1 Lepisosteus oculatus
GTCTGAAAAAACGCGTTTAGTTGCGGGCTGAAAAAACATGATTTGAAAAGTGGTGATGTTACTGCCCCATAGACTTACATGGGGTGGACCAAACTTGCAGAAACATGTTTATTTCTGCTGAAAAACACGTTTTGACCTTTCTGCACTCTGGGGTTAAGGGCTGAGTGTGTGGCTCTTCTGAGCCTTGCTGTTACAAGGGAGATTCAGTTGTCTGAAAAAACGCGTTTATTTCGGGCTGAAAAACACGTTTGAAAAGTGTGATGTTACTGCCCCATAACTTACATGGGGTTGACCAAACTGCAGAACATGTTTATTTCTGCTGAAAAACACGTTATTGACCACTTTCTGCACACTGGGGGTTAAGGGCCTGAGTGTGTGGGCACTTCTGAGCCTTGCTGTTACAAGGTAGATTCAGTTGTCTGAAAAAACGCGTTTATTTCGGGGCTAAAAAACAAGTTTTGAAAAGTGTGATGTTACTGCCCCATAACTTACATGGGGGTTGACCAAACTTGCAGAAACATGTTTATTTCTGCTGAAAAACACGTTTTGACCCATTCTGCACACTGGGGTTAAGGGCTGAGTGTGTGGGCTCTTCTGAGCCTTGCTGTTACAAGGAGATTCAGTTGTCTGACAAAACGCGTTTATTTCGGGCTGAAAAACACGTTTTGAAAAGTGTGAGTTACTGCCCCATAACTTACATTGGGTTGACCAAACTTGCAGAAACATGTTTATTTCTGCTGGAAAAACACGTTTTGACTCTTCCTGCACACTGGGGTTAAGGGCTGAGTGTGTGGGCTCTTCTGAGCCTTGCTGTTACAAGGAGATTCAGTTGTCTGAAAAAAGCGTTTATTTCGGGCTGAAAAACACGTTTTGAAAAGTGTGATGTTACTGCCCCAACATACAATGGGGTTGACCAAACTGCAGAAACATGTTTATTTCTGCTGAAAAATACGTTTTGACCCTTTCTGCACACTGGGTTAAGGGCTGAGTGTGTGGGCATTTCTGAGCCTTGCTGTTACAATGAGATTCAGTTGTCTGAAAAACGCGTTTATTTCGGGCTGAAAAACACGTTTTGAAAAGTGTGATGTTACTGCCCCATAACTTACATGGGGTTGACCAAACTTGCAGAAACATATTTATTTCTGCTGAAAAACCACGTTTTGACCCTTTCTGCACACTGGGGTTAAGGGCTTAGTGTTGTGGGCTCTTCTGAGCCTTGCTGTTACAAGGAGATTCAGTTGTCTGAAAAAACGCGTTTATTTCGGGCTGAAAAACACGTTTTGAAAAGTTTGATGTTACTGCCCCATAACTTATATGGGGTTGACCAAACTTGCAGAAACATGTTTATTTCTGCTGAAAAACACGTTTTGACCCTTTCTGCACACTGGGGTTAAGGGCTGAGTGTGTGGGCACTTCTGAGCCTTGCTGTTACAAGGAGATTCAGTTGTCTGAAAAACGCGTTTATTTCGGGCTGAAAACACGTTTTGAAAAGTGTGATGTTACTGCCCCATAACTTACATGGGTTGACCAAACTTGCAGAAACATGTTTATTCTGCTGAAAAACACGTTTTGACCCTTTCTGCACACTGGGGTTAAGGCTTAGTGTGTGGCTCTTCTGAGCCTTGCTGTTACAAGGAGATTCAGTTGTCTGAAAAAACGCGTTTATTTCGGGCTGAAAAACATGTTTTGAAAAGTGTGATGTTACTGCCCCATAACTTACATGGGGTTGACCAAACTTTGCAGAAACATGTTTATTCTGCTGAAAACACGTTTTGACCCTTTCTGCACTCTGGGGTTAAGGGCTGAGTGTGTGGCTCTTCTGAGCCTTGCTGTTACAAGGAGATTCAGTTGTCTGAAAAACGCGTTTATTTCGGGCTGAAAAACACGTTTTGAAAAGTGTGATGTTACTGCCCCATAACTTACATGGGGTTGACCAAACCTGCAGAAACATGTTTATTCTGCTGAAAAACACGTTTTGACCCTTTCTGCACACTGGGGTTAAGGGCTGAGTGTGGTGGGCACTTCTGAGCCTTGCTGTTACAAGTAGATTCAGTTGTCTGAAAAAACGCGTTTATTCGGGCTGAAAAACACGTTTTGAAAAGTGTGATGTTACTGCCCCATAACCTTACATGGGGTTGACCAAACTTGCAGAAACATGTTTATTTCTGCTGGAAAAACACGTTTTGACCCTTTCTGCACACTGGGGTTAAGGGCTGAGTGTGTGGGCTCTTCTGAGCCTTGCTGTTACAAGGAGATTCAGTTGTCTGAAAAAACGCGTTTATTTCGGGCTGAAAAACACGTTTTGAAAAGTGTGATGTTACTGCCCCATAACTTACATGGGGTTGACCAAACTTGCAGGAAACATGTTTATTTCTGCTGAAAACACTTTTTGACCCTTTCTGCACACTGGGGTTAAGGGCTGAGTGTGTGGGCTCTTCTGAGCCTTGCTGTTACAAGGAGATTCAGTTGTCTGAAAAAACGCGTTTATTTCGGGCTGAAAAACACGTTTTGAAAAGTGTGATGTTACTGCCCCATAACTTACATGGGGTTGACCCAAACTTACAGAAACATGTTTATTTCTGCTGAAAAACACGTTTTGACCCTTTCTGCACACTGGGGTTAAGGGGCTTAGTGTGTGGGCTTTCTGAGCCTTGCTGTTACAAGGAGGATTCAGTTGTCTGAAAAAACGCGTTTATTTCGGGCTGAAAAACATGTTTTGAAAAGTGTGATGTTACTGCCCATAACTTACATGGGGTTGACCAAACTTGCAGAAACATGTTTATTTCTGCTGAAAAACACGTTTGACCCTTTCTGCACACTGGGGTTAAGGGTGAGTGTGTGGGCTCTTCTGAGCCTTGCTGTTACAAAGAGATTCAGTTGTCTGAAAAACGCGTTTATTTCGGGCTGAAAAACACGTTTTGAAAAGTGTGATGTTACTGCCCCATAACTTACATGGGGTTGACCAAACCTGCAGAAACATGTTATTTCTGCTGAAAACACGTTTTGACCCTTTCTGCACACTGGGGTTAAGGGCTGAGTGTGTGGGGCATTTCTGAGCCTTGCTGTTACAAGGAGATTCAGTTGTCTGAAAAACGCGTTTATTTCGGCTGAAAAACACGTTTTGAAAAGTGTGATGTTACTGCCCCATAACTTACATGGGGTTGACCAAACTTGCAGAAACATATTTATTTCTGCTGAAAAACACGTTTTGACCCTTTCTGCACACTGGGGTTAAGGCTTAGTGTGTGGGCTCTTCTGAGCCTTGCTGTTACAAGGAGATTCAGTTGTCTGAAAAAACGCGTTTATTTCGGGCTGAAAAACACGTTTTGAAAAGTGTGATGTTACTGCCCCATAACTTACATGGGTTGACCAAACTTGCAGAAACATGTTTATTTCTGCTGAAAAACACGTTTTGACCCTTTCTGCACACTGGGGTTAAGGGCTTAGTGTGTGGGCTCTTCTGAGCCTTGCTGTTACAAGGAGATTCTGTGTCTGAAAAAACGCGTTTATTTCGGGCTGAAAAACAGTTTTGACCCTTTCTGCACACTGGGGTTAAGGGCTGAGTGTGTGGGGCTCTTCTGAGCCTTGCTGTTACAAGGAGATTCAGTTGTCTGAAAAAACGCGTTTATTTCGGGCTGAAAAAACACGTTTTGAAAAGTGTGATGTTACTGCCCCATAACTTACATGGGGTTGACCAAACTTGCAGAAACATGTTTATTTCTGCTGAAAAACACGTTTTGACCCTTTCTGCACACTGGGTTAAGGGCTTAGTGTGTGGGCTCTTCTGAGCCTTGCTGTTACAAGGAGATTCAGTTGTCTGAAAAAACGCGTTTATTTCGGGCTGAAAAACATGTTTTGAAAAGTGTGATGTTACTGCCCCATAACTTACATGGGGTTGACCAAACTTGCAGAAACATGTTTATTTCTGCTGAAAAACACGTTTTGACCCTTTCTGCACACTGGGGTTAAGGGCTGAGTGTGTGGGCTCTTCTGAGCCTTGCTGTTACAAGGAGATTCAGTTGTCTGAAAAAACGCGTTTATTTCGGGCTGAAAAACACGTTTGAAAAGTGTGATGTTACTGCCCCATAACTTACATGGGGTTGACCAAACCTGCAGAAACATGTTTATTTCTGCTGAAAAACACGTTTGACCCTTTCTGCACACTGGGGTTAAGGGCTGAGTGTGTGGGCATTTCTGAGCCTTGCTGTTACAAGGAGATTCAGTTGTCTGAAAAAACGCGTTTATTTCGGGCTGAAAAACACGTTTTGAAAAGTGTGATGTTACTGCCCCATAACTTACATGGGGTTGACCAAACTTGCAGAAACATGTTTATTTCTGCTGAAAAACACGTTTTGACCCTTTCGTGGGCTCTTCTGAGCCTTGCTGTTACAAGGAGATTCAGTTGTCTGAAAAAACGCGTTTATTTCGGGCTGAAAAACAAGTTTTGAAAAGTGTGATGTTACTGCCCCATAACTTACATGGGGTTGACCAAACCTGCAGAAACATGTTTATTTCTGCTGAAAAACACGTTTTGACCCTTTCTGCACACTGGGGTTAAGGGCTGAGTGTGTGGGCATTTCTGAGCCTTGCTGTTACAAGGAGATTCAGTTGTCTGAAAAAACGCGTTTATTTCGGGCTGAAAAACACGTTTTGAAAAGTGTGATGTTACTGCCCCATAACTTACATGGGGTTGACCAAACTTGCAGAAACATATTTATTTCTGCTGAAAAACACGTTTTGACCCTTTCTGCACACTGGGGTTAAGGGCTTAGTGTGTGGGCTCTTCTGAGCCTTGCTGTTACAAGGAGATTCAGTTGTCTGAAAAAACGCGTTTATTTCGGGCTGAAAAACACGTTTTGAAAAGTGTGATGTTACTGCCCCATAACTTACATGGGGTTGACCAAACTTGCAGAAACATGTTTATTTCTGCTGAAAAACACGTTTTGACCCTTTCTGCACACTGGGGTTAAGGGCTGAGTGTGTGGGCACTTCTGAGCCTTGCTGTTACAAGGAGATTCAGTTGTCTGAAAAAACGCGTTTATTTCGGGCTGAAAAACACGTTTTGAAAAGTGTGATGTTACTGCCCCATAACTTACATGGGGTTGACCAAACTTGCAGAAACATGTTTATTTCTGCTGAAAAACACGTTTTGACCCTTTCTGCACACTGGGGTTAAGGGCTTAGTGTGTGGGCTCTTCTGAGCCTTGCTGTTACAAGGAGATTCAGTTGTCTGAAAAAACGCGTTTATTTCGGGCTGAAAAACATGTTTTGAAAAGTGTGATGTTACTGCCCCATAACTTACATGGGGTTGACCAAACTTGCAGAAACATGTTTATTTCTGCTGAAAAACACGTTTTGACCCTTTCTGCACTCTGGGGTTAAGGGCTGAGTGTGTGGGCTCTTCTGAGCCTTGCTGTTACAAGGAGATTCAGTTGTCTGAAAAAACGCGTTTATTTCGGGCTGAAAAACACGTTTTGAAAAGTGTGATGTTACTGCCCCATAACTTACATGGGGTTGACCAAACCTGCAGAAACATGTTTATTTCTGCTGAAAAACACGTTTTGACCCTTTCTGCACACTGGGGTTAAGGGCTGAGTGTGTGGGCACTTCTGAGCCTTGCTGTTACAAGTAGATTCAGTTGTCTGAAAAAACGCGTTTATTTCGGGCTGAAAAACACGTTTTGAAAAGTGTGATGTTACTGCCCCATAACTTACATGGGGTTGACCAAACTTGCAGAAACATGTTTATTTCTGCTGAAAAACACGTTTTGACCCTTTCTGCACACTGGGGTTAAGGGCTGAGTGTGTGGGCTCTTCTGAGCCTTGCTGTTACAAGGAGATTCAGTTGTCTGAAAAAACGCGTTTATTTCGGGCTGAAAAACACGTTTTGAAAAGTGTGATGTTACTGCCCCATAACTTACATGGGGTTGACCAAACTTGCAGAAACATGTTTATTTCTGCTGAAAAACACGTTTTGACCCTTTCTGCACACTGGGGTTAAGGGCTTAGTGTGTGGGCTCTTCTGAGCCTTGCTGTTACAAGGAGATTCAGTTGTCTGAAAAAACGCGTTTATTTCGGGCTGAAAAACACGTTTTGAAAAGTGTGATGTTACTGCCCCATAACTTACATGGGGTTGACCAAACCTGCAGAAACATGTTTATTTCTGCTGAAAAACACGTTTTGACCCTTTCTGCACACTGGGGTTAAGGTCTGAGTGTGTGGGCACTTCTGAGCCTTGCTGTTACAAGTAGATTCAGTTGTCTGAAAAAACGCGTTTATTTCGGGCTGAAAAACACGTTTTGAAAAGTGTGATGTTACTGCCCCATAACTTACATGGGGTTGACCAAACTTGCAGAAACATGTTTATTTCTGCTGAAAAACACGTTTTGACCCTTTCTGCACACTGGGGTTAAGGGCTGAGTGTGTGGGCTCTTCTGAGCCTTGCTGTTACAAGGAGATTCAGTTGTCTGAAAAAACGCGTTTATTTCGGGCTGAAAAACACGTTTTGAAAAGTGTGATGTTACTGCCCCATAACTTACATGGGGTTGACCAAACTTGCAGAAACATGTTTATTTCTGCTGAAAAACACGTTTTGACCCTTTCTGCACACTGGGGTTAAGGGCTGAGTGTGTGGGCTCTTCTGAGCCTTGCTGTTACAAGGAGATTCAGTTGTATGAAAAAACGCGTTTATTTCGGGCTGAAAAACACGTTTTGAAAAGTGTGATGTTACTGCCCCATAACTTACATGGGGTTGACCAAACTTGCAGAAACATATTTATTTCTGCTGAAAAACACGTTTTGACCCTTTCTGCACACTGGGGTTAAGGGCTTAGTGTGTGGGCTCTTCTGAGCCTTGCTGTTACAAGGAGATTCAGTTGTCTGAAAAAACGCGTTTATTTCGGGCTGAAAAACACGTTTTGAAAAGTGTGATGTTACTGCCCCATAACTTACATGGGGTTGACCAAACTTGCTGAAACATGTTTATTTCTGCTGAAAAACACGTTTAGACCCTTTCTGCACACTGGGGTTAAGGGCTTAGTGTGTGGGCTCTTCTGAGCCTTGCTGTTACAAGGAGATTCAGTTGTCTGAAGAAACGCGTTTATTTCGGGCTGAAAAACACGTTTTGAAAAGTGTGATGTTACTGCCCCATAACTTACATGGGGTTGACCAAACTTGCAGAAACATGTTTATTTCTGCTGAAAAACACGTTTTGACCCTTTCTGCACACTGGGGTTAAAGGCTGAGTGTGTGGGCTCTTCTGAGCCTTGCTGTTACAAGGAGATTCAGTTGTCTGAAAAAACGCGTTTATTTCGGGCTGAAAAACACGTTTTGAAAAGTGTGATGTTACTGCCCCATAACTTACATGGGGTTGACCAAACTTGCAGAAACATGTTTATTTCTGCTGAAAAACACGTTTTGACCCTTTCTGCACACTGGGGTTAAGGGCTTAGTGTGTGGGCTCTTCTGAGCCTTGCTGTTACAAGGAGATTCAGTTGTCTGAAAAAACGCGTTTATTTCTGGCTGAAAAACATGTTTTGAAAAGTGTGATGTTACTGCCCCATAACTTACATGGGGTTGACCAAACTTGCAGAAACATGTTTATTTCTGCTGAAAAACACGTTTTGACCCTTTCTGCACACTGGGGTTAAGGGGTGAGTGTGTGGGCTCTTCTGAGCCTTGCTGTTACAAGGAGATTCAGTTGTCTGAAAAAACGCGTTTATTTCGGGCTGAAAAACACGTTTTGAAAAGTGTGATGTTACTGCCCCATAACTTACATGGGGTTGACCAAACCTGCAGAAACATGTTTATTTCTGCTGAAAAACACGTTTTGACCCTTTCTGCACACTGGGGTTAAGGGCTGAGTGTGTGGGCATTTCTGAGCCTTGCTGTTACAAGGAGATTCAGTTGTCTGAAAAAACGCGTTTATTTCGGGCTGAAAAACACGTTTTGAAAAGTGTGATGTTACTGCCCCATAACTTACATGGGGTTGACCAAACTTGCAGAAACATATTTATTTCTGCTGAAAAACACGTTTTGACCCTTTCTGCACACTGGGGTTAAGGGCTTAGTGTGTGGGCTCTTCTGAGCCTTGCTGTTACAAGGAGATTCAGTTGTCTGAAAAAACGCGTTTATTTCGGGCTGAAAAACACGTTTTGAAAAGTGTGATGTTACTGCCCCATAACTTACATGGGGTTGACCAAACTTGCAGAAACATGTTTATTTCTGCTGAAAAACACGTTTTGACCCTTTCTGCACACTGGGGTTAAGGGCTGAGTGTGTGGGCACTTCTGAGCCTTGCTGTTACAAGGAGATTCAGTTGTCTGAAAAAACGCGTTTATTTCGGGCTGAAAAACACGTTTTGAAAAGTGTGATGTTACTGCCCCATAACTTACATGGGGTTGACCAAACTTGCAGAAACATGTTTATTTCTGCTGAAAAACACGTTTTGACCCTTTCTGCACACTGGGGTTAAGGGCTTAGTGTGTGGGCTCTTCTGAGCCTTGCTGTTACAAGGAGATTCAGTTGTCTGAAAAAACGCGTTTATTTCGGGCTGAAAAACATGTTTTGAAAAGTGTGATGTTACTGCCCCATAACTTACATGGGGTTGACCAAACTTGCAGAAACATGTTTATTTCTGCTGAAAAACACGTTTTGACCCTTTCTGCACTCTGGGGTTAAGGGCTGAGTGTGTGGGCTCTTCTGAGCCTTGCTGTTACAAGGAGATTCAGTTGTCTGAAAAAACGCGTTTATTTCGGGCTGAAAAACACGTTTTGAAAAGTGTGATGTTACTGCCCCATAACTTACATGGGGTTGACCAAACCTGCAGAAACATGTTTATTTCTGCTGAAAAACACGTTTTGACCCTTTCTGCACACTGGGGTTAAGGGCTGAGTGTGTGGGCACTTCTGAGCCTTGCTGTTACAAGTAGATTCAGTTGTCTGAAAAAACGCGTTTATTTCGGGCTGAAAAACACGTTTTGAAAAGTGTGATGTTACTGCCCCATAACTTACATGGGGTTGACCAAACTTGCAGAAACATGTTTATTTCTGCTGAAAAACACGTTTTGACCCTTTCTGCACACTGGGGTTAAGGGCTGAGTGTGTGGGCTCTTCTGAGCCTTGCTGTTACAAGGAGATTCAGTTGTCTGAAAAAACGCGTTTATTTCGGGCTGAAAAACACGTTTTGAAAAGTGTGATGTTACTGCCCCATAACTTACATTGGGTTGACCAAACTTGCAGAAACATGTTTATTTCTGCTGAAAAACACGTTTTGACCCTTTCTGCACACTGGGGTTAAGGGCTGAGTGTGTGGGCTCTTCTGAGCCTTGCTGTTACAAGGAGATTCAGTTGTCTGAAAAAACGCGTTTATTTCGGGCTGAAAAACACGTTTTGAAAAGTGTGATGTTACTGCCCCATAACTTACATGGGGTTGACCAAACTTGCAGAAACATGTTTATTTCTGCTGAAAAACACGTTTTGACCCCTTTCTGCACACTGGGGTTAAGGGCTTAGTGTGTGGGCTCTTCTGAGCCTTGCTGTTACAAGGAGATTCAGTTGTCTGAAAAAACGCGTTTATTTCTGGCTGAAAAACATGTTTTGAAAAGTGTGATGTTACTGCCCCATAACTTACATGGGGTTGACCAAACTTGCAGAAACATGTTTATTTCTGCTGAAAAACACGTTTTGACCCTTTCTGCACACTGGGGTTAAGGGGTGAGTGTGTGGGCTCTTCTGAGCCTTGCTGTTACAAGGAGATTCAATTGTCTGAAAAAACGCGTTTATTTCTGGCTGAAAAACATGTTTTGAAAAGTGTGATGTTACTGCCCCATAACTTACATGGGGTTGACCAAACTTGCAGAAACATGTTTATTTCTGCTGAAAAACACGTTTTGACCCTTTCTGCACACTGGGGTTAAGGGGTGAGTGTGTGGGCTCTTCTGAGCCTTGCTGTTACAAGGAGATTCAGTTGTCTGAAAAAACGCGTTTATTTCGGGCTGAAAAACACGTTTTGAAAAGTGTGATGTTACTGCCCCATAACTTACATGGGGTTGACCAAACCTGCAGAAACATGTTTATTTCTGCTGAAAAACACGTTTTGACCCTTTCTGCACACTGGGGTTAAGGGCTGAGTGTGTGGGCATTTCTGAGCCTTGCTGTTACAAGGAGATTCAGTTGTCTGAAAAAACGCGTTTATTTCGGGCTGAAAAACACGTTTTGAAAAGTGTGATGTTACTGCCCCATAACTTACATGGGGTTGACCAAACTTGCAGAAACATGTTTATTTCTGCTGAAAAACACGTTTTGACCCTTTCTGCACACTGGGGTTAAGGGCTGAGTGTGTGGGCTCTTCTGAGCCTTGCTGTTACAAGGAGATTCAGTTGTCTGAAAAAACGCGTTTATTTCGGGCTGAAAAACACGTTTTGAAAAGTGTGATGTTACTGCCCCATAACTTACATGGGGTTGACCAAACTTGCAGAAACATGTTTATTTCTGCTGAAAAACACGTTTTGACCCTTTCTGCACACTGGGGTTAAGGGCTTAGTGTGTGGGCTCTTCTGAGCCTTGCTGTTACAAGGAGATTCAGTTGTCTGAAAAAACGCGTTTATTTCGGGCTGAAAAACACGTTTTGAAAAGTGTGATGTTACTGCCCCATAACTTACATGGGGTTGACCAAACCTGCAGAAACATGTTTATTTCTGCTGAAAAACACGTTTTGACCCTTTCTGCACACTGGGGTTAAGGTCTGAGTGTGTGGGCACTTCTGAGCCTTGCTGTTACAAGTAGATTCAGTTGTCTGAAAAAACGCGTTTATTTCGGGCTGAAAAACACGTTTTGAAAAGTGTGATGTTACTGCCCCATAACTTACATGGGTTGACCAAACTTGCAGAAACATGTTTTATTTCTGCTGAAAAACACGTTTTGACCCTTTCTGCACACTGGGGTTAAGGGCTGAGTGTGTGGGCTCTTCTGAGCCTTGCTGTTACAAGGAGATTCAGTTGTCTGAAAAAACGCGTTTATTTCGGGCTGAAAAACACGTTTTGAAAAGTGTGATGTTACTGCCCCATAACTTACATGGGGTTGACCAAACTTGCAGAAACATGTTTATTTCTGCTGAAAAACACGTTTTGACCCTTTCTGCACACTGGGGTTAAGGGCTGAGTGTGTGGGCTCTTCTGAGCCTTGCTGTTACAAGGAGATTCAGTTGTATGAAAAAACGCGTTTATTTCGGGCTGAAAAACACGTTTTGAAAGTGTGATGTTACTGCCCCATAACTTACATGGGGTTGACCAAACTTGCAGAAACATATTTATTTCTGCTGAAAAACACGTTTTTGACCCTTTCTGCACACTGGGGTTAAGGGCTTAGTGTGTGGGCTCTTCTGAGCCTTGCTGTTACAAGGAGATTCAGTTTGTCTGAAAAAACGCGTTTATTTCGGGCTGAAAAACACGTTTTGAAAAGTGTGATGTTACTGCCCCATAACTTACATGGGGTTGACCAAACTTGCTGAAACATGTTTATTTCTGCTGAAAAACACGTTTAGACCCTTTCTGCACACTGGGGTTAAGGGCTTAGTGTGTGGGCTCTTCTGAGCCTTGCTGTTACAAGGAGATTCAGTTGTCTGAAGAAACGCGTTTATTTCGGGCTGAAAAACACGTTTTGAAAAGTGTGATGTTACTGCCCCATAACTTACATGGGGTTGACCAAACTTGCAGAAACATGTTTATTTCTGCTGAAAAACACGTTTTGACCCTTTCTGCACACTGGGGTTAAAGGCTGAGTGTGTGGGCTCTTCTGAGCCTTGCTGTTACAAGGAGATTCAGTTGTCTGAAAAAACGCGTTTATTTCGGGCTGAAAAACACGTTTTGAAAAGTGTGATGTTACTGCCCCATAACTTACATGGGGTTGACCAAACTTGCAGAAACATGTTTATTTCTGCTGAAAAACACGTTTTGACCCTTTCTGCACACTGGGGTTAAGGGCTTAGTGTGTGGGCTCTTCTGAGCCTTGCTGTTACAAGGAGATTCAGTTGTCTGAAAAAACGCGTTTATTTCTGGCTGAAAAACATGTTTTGAAAAGTGTGATGTTACTGCCCCATAACTTACATGGGGTTGACCAAACTTGCAGAAACATGTTTATTTCTGCTGAAAAACACGTTTTGACCCTTTCTGCACACTGGGGTTAAGGGGTGAGTGTGTGGGCTCTTCTGAGCCTTGCTGTTACAAGGAGATTCAGTTGTCTGAAAAAACGCGTTTATTTCGGGCTGAAAAACACGTTTTGAAAAGTGTGATGTTACTGCCCCATAACTTACATGGGGTTGACCAAACCTGCAGAAACATGTTTATTTCTGCTGAAAAACACGTTTTGACCCTTTCTGCACACTGGGGTTAAGGGCTGAGTGTGTGGGCATTTCTGAGCCTTGCTGTTACAAGGAGATTCAGTTGTCTGAAAAAACGCGTTTATTTCGGGCTGAAAAACACGTTTTGAAAAGTGTGATGTTACTGCCCCATAACTTACATGGGGTTGACCAAACTTGCAGAAACATATTTATTTCTGCTGAAAAACACGTTTTGACCCTTTCTGCACACTGGGGTTAAGGGCTTAGTGTGTGGGCTCTTCTGAGCCTTGCTGTTACAAGGAGATTCAGTTGTCTGAAAAAACGCGTTTATTTCGGGCTGAAAAACACGTTTTGAAAAGTGTGATGTTACTGCCCCATAACTTACATGGGGTTGACCAAACTTGCAGAAACATGTTTATTTCTGCTGAAAAACACGTTTTGACCCTTTCTGCACACTGGGGTTAAGGGCTGAGTGTGTGGGCACTTCTGAGCCTTGCTGTTACAAGGAGATTCAGTTGTCTGAAAAAACGCGTTTATTTCGGGCTGAAAAACACGTTTTGAAAAGTGTGATGTTACTGCCCCATAACTTACATGGGGTTGACCAAACTTGCAGAAACATGTTTATTTCTGCTGAAAAACACGTTTTGACCCTTTCTGCACACTGGGGTTAAGGGCTTAGTGTGTGGGCTCTTCTGAGCCTTGCTGTTACAAGGAGATTCAGTTGTCTGAAAAAACGCGTTTATTTCGGGCTGAAAAACATGTTTTGAAAAGTGTGATGTTACTGCCCCATAACTTACATGGGGTTGACCAAACTTGCAGAAACATGTTTATTTCTGCTGAAAAACACGTTTTGACCCTTTCTGCACTCTGGGGTTAAGGGCTGAGTGTGTGGGCTCTTCTGAGCCTTGCTGTTACAAGGAGATTCAGTTGTCTGAAAAAACGCGTTTATTTCGGGCTGAAAAACACGTTTTGAAAAGTGTGATGTTACTGCCCCATAACTTACATGGGGTTGACCAAACCTGCAGAAACATGTTTATTTCTGCTGAAAAACACGTTTTGACCCTTTCTGCACACTGGGGTTAAGGGCTGAGTGTGTGGGCACTTCTGAGCCTTGCTGTTACAAGTAGATTCAGTTGTCTGAAAAAACGCGTTTATTTCGGGCTGAAAAACACGTTTTGAAAAGTGTGATGTTACTGCCCCATAACTTACATGGGGTTGACCAAACTTGCAGAAACATGTTTATTTCTGCTGAAAAACACGTTTTGACCCTTTCTGCACACTGGGGTTAAGGGCTGAGTGTGTGGGCTCTTCTGAGCCTTGCTGTTACAAGGAGATTCAGTTGTCTGAAAAAACGCGTTTATTTCGGGCTGAAAAACACGTTTTGAAAAGTGTGATGTTACTGCCCCATAACTTACATTGGGTTGACCAAACTTGCAGAAACATGTTTATTTCTGCTGAAAAACACGTTTTGACCCTTTCTGCACACTGGGGTTAAGGGCTGAGTGTGTGGGCTCTTCTGAGCCTTGCTGTTACAAGGAGATTCAGTTGTCTGAAAAAACGCGTTTATTTCGGGCTGAAAAACACGTTTTGAAAAGTGTGATGTTACTGCCCCATAACTTACATGGGGTTGACCAAACTTGCAGAAACATGTTTATTTCTGCTGAAAAACACGTTTTGACCCTTTCTGCACACTGGGGTTAAGGGCTTAGTGTGTGGGCTCTTCTGAGCCTTGCTGTTACAAGGAGATTCAGTTGTCTGAAAAAACGCGTTTATTTCTGGCTGAAAAACATGTTTTGAAAAGTGTGATGTTACTGCCCCATAACTTACATGGGGTTGACCAAACTTGCAGAAACATGTTTATTTCTGCTGAAAAACACGTTTTGACCCTTTCTGCACACTGGGGTTAAGGGGTGAGTGTGTGGGCTCTTCTGAGCCTTGCTGTTACAAGGAGATTCAATTGTCTGAAAAAACGCGTTTATTTCTGGCTGAAAAACATGTTTTGAAAAGTGTGATGTTACTGCCCCATAACTTACATGGGGTTGACCAAACTTGCAGAAACATGTTTATTTCTGCTGAAAAACACGTTTTGACCCTTTCTGCACACTGGGGTTAAGGGGTGAGTGTGTGGGCTCTTCTGAGCCTTGCTGTTACAAGGAGATTCAGTTGTCTGAAAAAACGCGTTTATTTCGGGCTGAAAAACACGTTTTGAAAAGTGTGATGTTACTGCCCCATAACTTACATGGGGTTGACCAAACCTGCAGAAACATGTTTATTTCTGCTGAAAAACACGTTTTGACCCTTTCTGCACACTGGGGTTAAGGGCTGAGTGTGTGGGCATTTCTGAGCCTTGCTGTTACAAGGAGATTCAGTTGTCTGAAAAAACGCGTTTATTTCGGGCTGAAAAACACGTTTTGAAAAGTGTGATGTTACTGCCCCATAACTTACATGGGGTTGACCAAACTTGCAGAAACATATTTATTTCTGCTGAAAAACACGTTTTGACCCTTTCTGCACACTGGGGTTAAGGGCTTAGTGTGTGGGCTCTTCTGAGCCTTGCTGTTACAAGGAGATTCAGTTGTCTGAAAAAACGCGTTTATTTCGGGCTGAAAAACACGTTTTGAAAAGTGTGATGTTACTGCCCCATAACTTACATGGGGTTGACCAAACTTGCAGAAACATGTTTATTTCTGCTGAAAAACACGTTTTGACCCTTTCTGCACACTGGGGTTAAGGGCTGAGTGTGTGGGCACTTCTGAGCCTTGCTGTTACAAGGAGATTCAGTTGTCTGAAAAAACGCGTTTATTTCGGGCTGAAAAACACGTTTTGAAAAGTGTGATGTTACTGCCCCATAACTTACATGGGGTTGACCAAACTTGCAGAAACATGTTTATTTCTGCTGAAAAACACGTTTTGACCCTTTCTGCACACTGGGGTTAAGGGCTTAGTGTGTGGGCTCTTCTGAGCCTTGCTGTTACAAGGAGATTCAGTTGTCTGAAAAAACGCGTTTATTTCGGGCTGAAAAACATGTTTTGAAAAGTGTGATGTTACTGCCCCATAACTTACATGGGGTTGACCAAACTTGCAGAAACATGTTTATTTCTGCTGAAAAACACGTTTTGACCCTTTCTGCACTCTGGGGTTAAGGGCTGAGTGTGTGGGCTCTTCTGAGCCTTGCTGTTACAAGGAGATTCAGTTGTCTGAAAAAACGCGTTTATTTCGGGCTGAAAAACACGTTTTGAAAAGTGTGATGTTACTGCCCCATAACTTACATGGGGTTGACCAAACCTGCAGAAACATGTTTATTTCTGCTGAAAAACACGTTTTGACCCTTTCTGCACACTGGGGTTAAGGGCTGAGTGTGTGGGCACTTCTGAGCCTTGCTGTTACAAGTAGATTCAGTTGTCTGAAAAAACGCGTTTATTTCGGGCTAAAAAACAAGTTTTGAAAAGTGTGATGTTACTGCCCCATAACTTACATGGGGTTGACCAAACTTGCAGAAACATGTTTATTTCTGCTGAAAAACACGTTTTGACCCTTTCTGCACACTGGGGTTAAGGGCTGAGTGTGTGGGCTCTTCTGAGCCTTGCTGTTAAAAGGAGATTCAGTTGTCTGAAAAAACGCGTTTATTTCGGGCTGAAAAACACGTTTTGAAAAGTGTGATGTTACTGCCCCATAACTTACATTGGGTTGACCAAACTTGCAGAAACATGTTTATTTCTGCTGAAAAACACGTTTTGACCCTTTCTGCACACTGGGGTTAAGGGCTGAGTGTGTGGGCTCTTCTGAGCCTTGCTGTTACAAGGAGATTCAGTTGTCTGAAAAAACGCGTTTATTTCGGGCTGAAAAACACGTTTTGAAAAGTGTGATGTTACTGCCCCATAACTTACATGGGGTTGACCAAACCTGCAGAAACATGTTTATTTCTGCTGAAAAACACGTTTTGACCCTTTCTGCACACTGGGGTTAAGGGCTGAGTGTGTGGGCATTTCTGAGCCTTGCTGTTACAAGGAGATTCAGTTGTCTGAAAAACGCGTTTATTTCGGGCTGAAAAACACGTTTTGAAAAGTGTGATGTTACTGCCCCATAACTTACATGGGGTTGACCAAACTTGCAGAAACATGTTTATTTCTGCTGAAAAACACGTTTTGACCCTTTCTGCACACTGGGGTTAAGGGCTGAGTGTGTGGGCACTTCTGAGCCTTGCTGTTACAAGGAGATTCAGTTGTCTGAAAAAACGCGTTTATTTCGGGCTGAAAAACACGTTTTGAAAAGTGTGATGTTACTGCCCCATAACTTACATGGGGTTGACCAAACTTGCAGAAACATGTTTATTTCTGCTGAAAAACACGTTTTGACCCTTTCTGCACACTGGGGTTAAGGGCTTAGTGTGTGGGCTCTTCTGAGCCTTGCTGTTACAAGGAGATTCAGTTGTCTGAAAAAACGCGTTTATTTCGGGCTGAAAAACATGTTTTGAAAAGTGTGATGTTACTGCCCCATAACTTACATGGGGTTGACCAAACTTGCAGAAACATGTTTATTTCTGCTGAAAAACACGTTTTGACCCTTTCTGCACTCTGGGGTTAAGGGCTGAGTGTGTGGGCTCTTCTGAGCCTTGCTGTTACAAGGAGATTCAGTTGTCTGAAAAAACGCGTTTATTTCGGGCTGAAAAACACGTTTTGAAAAGTGTGATGTTACTGCCCCATAACTTACATGGGGTTGACCAAACCTGCAGAAACATGTTTATTTCTGCTGAAAAACACGTTTTGACCCTTTCTGCACACTGGGGTTAAGGGCTGAGTGTGTGGGCACTTCTGAGCCTTGCTGTTACAAGTAGATTCAGTTGTCTGAAAAAACGCGTTTATTTCGGGCTGAAAAACACGTTTTGAAAAGTGTGATGTTACTGCCCCATAACTTACATGGGGTTGACCAAACTTGCAGAAACATGTTTATTTCTGCTGAAAAACACGTTTTGACCCTTTCTGCTCACTGGGGTTAAGGGCTGAGTGTGTGGGCTCTTCTGAGCCTTGCTGTTACAAGGAGATTCAGTTGTCTGAAAAAACGCGTTTATTTCGGGCTGAAAAACACGTTTTGAAAAGTGTGATGTTACTGCCCCATAACTTACATGGGGTTGACCAAACTTGCAGAAACATGTTTATTTCTGCTGAAAAACACGTTTTGACCCTTTCTGCACACTGGGGTTAAGGGCTTAGTGTGTGGGCTCTTCTGAGCCTTGCTGTTACAAGGAGATTCAGTTGTCTGAAAAAACGCGTTTATTTCGGGCTGAAAAACACGTTTTGAAAAGTGTGATGTTACTGCCCCATAACTTACATGGGGTTGACCAAACCTGCAGAAACATGTTTATTTCTGCTGAAAAACACGTTTTGACCCTTTCTGCACACTGGGGTTAAGGTCTGAGTGTGTGGGCACTTCTGAGCCTTGCTGTTACAAGTAGATTCAGTTGTCTGAAAAAACGCGTTTATTTCGGGCTGAAAAACACGTTTTGAAAAGTGTGATGTTACTGCCCCATAACTTACATGGGGTTGACCAAACTTGCAGAAACATGTTTATTTCTGCTGAAAAACACGTTTTGACCCTTTCTGCACACTGGGGTTAAGGGCTGAGTGTGTGGGCTCTTCTGAGCCTTGCTGTTACAAGGAGATTCAGTTGTCTGAAAAAACGCGTTTATTTCGGGCTGAAAAACACGTTTTGAAAAGTGTGATGTTACTGCCCCATAACTTACATGGGGTTGACCAAACTTGCAGAAACATGTTTATTTCTGCTGAAAAACACGTTTTGACCCTTTCTGCACACTGGGGTTAAGGGCTGAGTGTGTGGGCTCTTCTGAGCCTTGCTGTTACAAGGAGATTCAGTTGTCTGAAAAAACGCGTTTATTTCGGGCTGAAAAACACGTTTTGAAAAGTGTGATGTTACTGCCCCATAACTTACATGGGGTTGACCAAACTTGCAGAAACATATTTATTTCTGCTGAAAAACACGTTTTGACCCTTTCTGCACACTGGGGTTAAGGGCTTAGTGTGTGGGCTCTTCTGAGCCTTGCTGTTACAAGGAGATTCAGTTGTCTGAAAAAACGCGTTTATTTCGGGCTGAAAAACACGTTTTGAAAAGTGTGATGTTACTGCCCCATAACTTACATGGGGTTGACCAAACTTGCTGAAACATGTTTATTTCTGCTGAAAAACACGTTTAGACCCTTTCTGCACACTGGGGTTAAGGGCTTAGTGTGTGGGCTCTTCTGAGCCTTGCTGTTACAAGGAGATTCAGTTGTCTGAAGAAACGCGTTTATTTCGGGCTGAAAAACACGTTTTGAAAAGTGTGATGTTACTGCCCCATAACTTACATGGGGTTGACCAAACTTGCAGAAACATGTTTATTTCTGCTGAAAAACACGTTTTGACCCTTTCTGCACACTGGGGTTAAAGGCTGAGTGTGTGGGCTCTTCTGAGCCTTGCTGTTACAAGGAGATTCAGTTGTCTGAAAAAACGCGTTTATTTCGGGCTGAAAAACACGTTTTGAAAAGTGTGATGTTACTGCCCCATAACTTACATGGGGTTGACCAAACTTGCAGAAACATGTTTATTTCTGCTGAAAAACACGTTTTGACCCTTTCTGCACACTGGGGTTAAGGGCTTAGTGTGTGGGCTCTTCTGAGCCTTGCTGTTACAAGGAGATTCAGTTGTCTGAAAAAACGCGTTTATTTCTGGCTGAAAAACATGTTTTGAAAAGTGTGATGTTACTGCCCCATAACTTACATGGGGTTGACCAAACTTGCAGAAACATGTTTATTTCTGCTGAAAAACACGTTTTGACCCTTTCTGCACACTGGGGTTAAGGGGTGAGTGTGTGGGCTCTTCTGAGCCTTGCTGTTACAAGGAGATTCAGTTGTCTGAAAAAACGCGTTTATTTCGGGCTGAAAAACACGTTTTGAAAAGTGTGATGTTACTGCCCCATAACTTACATGGGGTTGACCAAACCTGCAGAAACATGTTTATTTCTGCTGAAAAACACGTTTTGACCCTTTCTGCACACTGGGGTTAAGGGCTGAGTGTGTGGGCATTTCTGAGCCTTGCTGTTACAAGGAGATTCAGTTGTCTGAAAAAACGCGTTTATTTCGGGCTGAAAAACACGTTTTGAAAAGTGTGATGTTACTGCCCCATAACTTACATGGGGTTGACCAAACTTGCAGAAACATATTTATTTCTGCTGAAAAACACGTTTTGACCCTTTCTGCACACTGGGGTTAAGGGCTTAGTGTGTGGGCTCTTCTGAGCCTTGCTGTTACAAGGAGATTCAGTTGTCTGAAAAAACGCGTTTATTTCGGGCTGAAAAACACGTTTTGAAAAGTGTGATGTTACTGCCCCATAACTTACATGGGGTTGACCAAACTTGCAGAAACATGTTTATTTCTGCTGAAAAACACGTTTTGACCCTTTCTGCACACTGGGGTTAAGGGCTGAGTGTGTGGGCACTTCTGAGCCTTGCTGTTACAAGGAGATTCAGTTGTCTGAAAAAACGCGTTTATTTCGGGCTGAAAAACACGTTTTGAAAAGTGTGATGTTACTGCCCCATAACTTACATGGGGTTGACCAAACTTGCAGAAACATGTTTATTTCTGCTGAAAAACACGTTTTGACCCTTTCTGCACACTGGGGTTAAGGGCTTAGTGTGTGGGCTCTTCTGAGCCTTGCTGTTACAAGGAGATTCAGTTGTCTGAAAAAACGCGTTTATTTCGGGCTGAAAAACATGTTTTGAAAAGTGTGATGTTACTGCCCCATAACTTACATGGGGTTGACCAAACTTGCAGAAACATGTTTATTTCTGCTGAAAAACACGTTTTGACCCTTTCTGCACTCTGGGGTTAAGGGCTGAGTGTGTGGGCTCTTCTGAGCCTTGCTGTTACAAGGAGATTCAGTTGTCTGAAAAAACGCGTTTATTTCGGGCTGAAAAACACGTTTTGAAAAGTGTGATGTTACTGCCCCATAACTTACATGGGGTTGACCAAACCTGCAGAAACATGTTTATTTCTGCTGAAAAACACGTTTTGACCCTTTCTGCACACTGGGGTTAAGGGCTGAGTGTCTGGGCACTTCTGAGCCTTGCTGTTACAAGTAGATTCAGTTGTCTGAAAAAACGCGTTTATTTCGGGCTGAAAAACACGTTTTGAAAAGTGTGATGTTACTGCCCCATAACTTACATGGGGTTGACCAAACTTGCAGAAACATGTTTATTTCTGCTGAAAAACACGTTTTGACCCTTTCTGCACACTGGGGTTAAGGGCTGAGTGTGTGGGCTCTTCTGAGCCTTGCTGTTACAAGGAGATTCAGTTGTCTGAAAAAACGCGTTTATTTCGGGCTGAAAAACACGTTTTGAAAAGTGTGATGTTACTGCCCCATAACTTACATTGGGTTGACCAAACTTGCAGAAACATGTTTATTTCTGCTGAAAAACACGTTTTGACCCTTTCTGCACACTGGGGTTAAGGGCTGAGTGTGTGGGCTCTTCTGAGCCTTGCTGTTACAAGGAGATTCAGTTGTCTGAAAAAACGCGTTTATTTCGGGCTGAAAAACACGTTTTGAAAAGTGTGATGTTACTGCCCCATAACTTACATGGGGTTGACCAAACTTGCAGAAACATGTTTATTTCTGCTGAAAAACACGTTTTGACCCTTTCTGCACACTGGGGTTAAGGGCTTAGTGTGTGGGCTCTTCTGAGCCTTGCTGTTACAAGGAGATTCAGTTGTCTGAAAAAACGCGTTTATTTCTGGCTGAAAAACATGTTTTGAAAAGTGTGATGTTACTGCCCCATAACTTACATGGGGTTGACCAAACTTGCAGAAACATGTTTATTTCTGCTGAAAAACACGTTTTGACCCTTTCTGCACACTGGGGTTAAGGGGTGAGTGTGTGGGCTCTTCTGAGCCTTGCTGTTACAAGGAGATTCAATTGTCTGAAAAAACGCGTTTATTTCTGGCTGAAAAACATGTTTTGAAAAGTGTGATGTTACTGCCCCATAACTTACATGGGGTTGACCAAACTTGCAGAAACATGTTTATTTCTGCTGAAAAACACGTTTTGACCCTTTCTGCACACTGGGGTTAAGGGGTGAGTGTGTGGGCTCTTCTGAGCCTTGCTGTTACAAGGAGATTCAGTTGTCTGAAAAAACGCGTTTATTTCGGGCTGAAAAACACGTTTTGAAAAGTGTGATGTTACTGCCCCATAACTTACATGGGGTTGACCAAACCTGCAGAAACATGTTTATTTCTGCTGAAAAACACGTTTTGACCCTTTCTGCACACTGGGGTTAAGGGCTGAGTGTGTGGGCATTTCTGAGCCTTGCTGTTACAAGGAGATTCAGTTGTCTGAAAAAACGCGTTTATTTCGGGCTGAAAAACACGTTTTGAAAAGTGTGATGTTACTGCCCTATAACTTACATGGGGTTGACCAAACTTGCAGAAACATATTTATTTCTGCTGAAAAACACGTTTTGACCCTTTCTGCACACTGGGGTTAAGGGCTTAGTGTGTGGGCTCTTCTGAGCCTTGCTGTTACAAGGAGATTCAGTTGTCTGAAAAAACGCGTTTATTTCGGGCTGAAAAACACGTTTTGAAAAGTGTGATGTTACTGCCCCATAACTTACATGGGGTTGACCAAACTTGCAGAAACATGTTTATTTCTGCTGAAAAACACGTTTTGACCCTTTCTGCACACTGGGGTTAAGGGCTGAGTGTGTGGGCACTTCTGAGCCTTGCTGTTACAAGGAGATTCAGTTGTCTGAAAAAACGCGTTTATTTCGGGCTGAAAAACACGTTTTGAAAAGTGTGATGTTACTGCCCCATAACTTACATGGGGTTGACCAAACTTGCAGAAACATGTTTATTTCTGCTGAAAAACACGTTTTGACCCTTTCTGCACACTGGGGTTAAGGGCTTAGTGTGTGGGCTCTTCTGAGCCTTGCTGTTACAAGGAGATTCAGTTGTCTGAAAAAACGCGTTTATTTCGGGCTGAAAAACATGTTTTGAAAAGTGTGATGTTACTGCCCCATAACTTACATGGGGTTGACCAAACTTGCAGAAACATGTTTATTTCTGCTGAAAAACACGTTTTGACCCTTTCTGCACTCTGGGGTTAAGGGCTGAGTGTGTGGGCTCTTCTGAGCCTTGCTGTTACAAGGAGATTCAGTTGTCTGAAAAAACGCGTTTATTTCGGGCTGAAAAACACGTTTTGAAAAGTGTGATGTTACTGCCCCATAACTTACATGGGGTTGACCAAACCTGCAGAAACATGTTTATTTCTGCTGAAAAACACGTTTTGACCCTTTCTGCACACTGGGGTTAAGGGCTGAGTGTGTGGGCACTTCTGAGCCTTGCTGTTACAAGTAGATTCAGTTGTCTGAAAAAACGCGTTTATTTCGGGCTAAAAAACAAGTTTTGAAAAGTGTGATGTTACTGCCCCATAACTTACATGGGGTTGACCAAACTTGCAGAAACATGTTTATTTCTGCTGAAAAACACGTTTTGACCCTTTCTGCACACTGGGGTTAAGGGCTTAGTGTGTGGGCTCTTCTGAGCCTTGCTGTTAAAAGGAGATTCAGTTGTCTGAAAAAACGCGTTTATTTCGGGCTGAAAAACACGTTTTGAAAAGTGTGATGTTACTGCCCCATAACTTACATTGGGTTGACCAAACTTGCAGAAACATGTTTATTTCTGCTGAAAAACACGTTTTGACCCTTTCTGCACACTGGGGTTAAGGGCTGAGTGTGTGGGCTCTTCTGAGCCTTGCTGTTACAAGGAGATTCAGTTGTCTGAAAAAACGCGTTTATTTCGGGCTGAAAAACACGTTTTGAAAAGTGTGATGTTACTGCCCCATAACTTACATGGGGTTGACCAAACCTGCAGAAACATGTTTATTTCTGCTGAAAAACACGTTTTGACCCTTTCTGCACACTGGGGTTAAGGGCTGAGTGTGTGGGCACTTCTGAGCCTTGCTGTTACAAGGAGATTCAGTTGTCTGAAAAAACGCGTTTATTTCGGGCTGAAAAACACGTTTTGAAAAGTGTGATGTTACTGCCCCATAACTTACATGGGGTTGACCAAACTTGCAGAAACATGTTTATTTCTGCTGAAAAACACGTTTTGACCCTTTCTGCACACTGGGGTTAAGGGCTTAGTGTGTGGGCTCTTCTGAGCCTTGCTGTTACAAGGAGATTCAGTTGTCTGAAAAAACGCGTTTATTTCGGGCTGAAAAACATGTTTTGAAAAGTGTGATGTTACTGCCCCATAACTTACATGGGGTTGACCAAACTTGCAGAAACATGTTTATTTCTGCTGAAAAACACGTTTTGACCCTTTCTGCACTCTGGGGTTAAGGGCTGAGTGTGTGGGCTCTTCTGAGCCTTGCTGTTACAAGGAGATTCAGTTGTCTGAAAAAACGCGTTTATTTCGGGCTGAAAAACACGTTTTGAAAAGTGTGATGTTACTGCCCCATAACTTACATGGGGTTGACCAAACCTGCAGAAACATGTTTATTTCTGCTGAAAAACACGTTTTGACCCTTTCTGCACACTGGGGTTAAGGGCTGAGTGTGTGGGCACTTCTGAGCCTTGCTGTTACAAGTAGATTCAGTTGTCTGAAAAAACGCGTTTATTTCGGGCTGAAAAACACGTTTTGAAAAGTGTGATGTTACTGCCCCATAACTTACATGGGGTTGACCAAACTTGCAGAAACATGTTTATTTCTGCTGAAAAACACGTTTTGACCCTTTCTGCACACTGGGGTTAAGGGCTGAGTGTGTGGGCTCTTCTGAGCCTTGCTGTTACAAGGAGATTCAGTTGTCTGAAAAAACGCGTTTATTTCGGGCTGAAAAACACGTTTTGAAAAGTGTGATGTTACTGCCCCATAACTTACATGGGGTTGACCAAACTTGCAGAAACATGTTTATTTCTGCTGAAAAACACGTTTTGACCCTTTCTGCACACTGGGGTTAAGGGCTGAGTGTGTGGGCACTTCTGAGCCTTGCTGTTACAAGGAGATTCAGTTGTCTGAAAAAACGCGTTTATTTCGGGCTGAAAAACACGTTTTGAAAAGTGTGATGTTACTGCCCCATAACTTACATGGGGTTGACCAAACTTGCAGAAACATGTTTATTTCTGCTGAAAAACACGTTTTGACCCTTTCTGCACACTGGGGTTAAGGGCTGAGTGTGTGGGCTCTTCTGAGCCTTGCTGTTACAAGGAGATTCAGTTGTCTGAAAAAACGCGTTTATTTCGGGCTGAAAAACACGTTTTGAAAAGTGTGATGTTACTGCCCCATAACTTACATGGGGTTGACCAAACTTGCAGAAACATATTTATTTCTGCTGAAAAACACGTTTTGACCCTTTCTGCACACTGGGGTTAAGGGCTTAGTGTGTGGGCTCTTCTGAGCCTTGCTGTTACAAGGAGATTCAGTTGTCTGAAAAAACGCGTTTATTTCGGGCTGAAAAACACGTTTTGAAAAGTGTGATGTTACTGCCCCATAACTTACATGGGGTTGACCAAACTTGCAGAAACATGTTTATTTCTGCTGAAAAACACGTTTTGACCCTTTCTGCACACTGGGGTTAAGGGCTGAGTGTGTGGGCACTTCTGAGCCTTGCTGTTACAAGGAGATTCAGTTGTCTGAAAAAACGCGTTTATTTCGGGCTGAAAAACACGTTTTGAAAAGTGTGATGTTACTGCCCCATAACTTACATGGGGTTGACCAAACTTGCAGAAACATGTTTATTTCTGCTGAAAAACACGTTTTGACCCTTTCTGCACACTGGGGTTAAGGGCTTAGTGTGTGGGCTCTTCTGAGCCTTGCTGTTACAAGGAGATTCAGTTGTCTGAAAAAACGCGTTTATTTCGGGCTGAAAAACATGTTTTGAAAAGTGTGATGTTACTGCCCCATAACTTACATGGGGTTGACCAAACTTGCAGAAACATGTTTATTTCTGCTGAAAAACACGTTTTGACCCTTTCTGCACTCTGGGGTTAAGGGCTGAGTGTGTGGGCTCTTCTGAGCCTTGCTGTTACAAGGAGATTCAGTTGTCTGAAAAAACGCGTTTATTTCGGGCTGAAAAACACGTTTTGAAAAGTGTGATGTTACTGCCCCATAACTTACATGGGGTTGACCAAACCTGCAGAAACATGTTTATTTCTGCTGAAAAACACGTTTTGACCCTTTCTGCACACTGGGGTTAAGGGCTGAGTGTGTGGGCACTTCTGAGCCTTGCTGTTACAAGTAGATTCAGTTGTCTGAAAAAACGCGTTTATTTCGGGCTGAAAAACACGTTTTGAAAAGTGTGATGTTACTGCCCCATAACTTACATGGGGTTGACCAAACTTGCAGAAACATGTTTATTTCTGCTGAAAAACACGTTTTGACCCTTTCTGCACACTGGGGTTAAGGGCTGAGTGTGTGGGCTCTTCTGAGCCTTGCTGTTACAAGGAGATTCAGTTGTCTGAAAAAACGCGTTTATTTCGGGCTGAAAAACACGTTTTGAAAAGTGTGATGTTACTGCACCATAACTTACATGGGGTTGACCAAACTTGCAGAAACATGTTTATTTCTGCTGAAAAACACGTTTTGACCCTTTCTGCACACTGGGGTTAAGGGCTTAGTGTGTGGGCTCTTCTGAGCCTTGCTGTTACAAGGAGATTCAGTTGTCTGAAAAAACGCGTTTATTTCGGGCTGAAAAACACGTTTTGAAAAGTGTGATGTTACTGCCCCATAACTTACATGGGGTTGACCAAACCTGCAGAAACATGTTTATTTCTGCTGAAAAACACGTTTTGACCCTTTCTGCACACTGGGGTTAAGGGCTGAGTGTGTGGGCACTTCTGAGCCTTGCTGTTACAAGTAGATTCAGTTGTCTGAAAAAACGCGTTTATTTCGGGCTGAAAAACACGTTTTGAAAAGTGTGATGTTACTGCCCCATAACTTACATGGGGTTGACCAAACTTGCAGAAACATGTTTATTTCTGCTGAAAAACACGTTTTGACCCTTTCTGCACACTGGGGTTAAGGGCTGAGTGTGTGGGCTCTTCTGAGCCTTGCTGTTACAAGGAGATTCAGTTGTCTGAAAAAACGCGTTTATTTCAGGCTGAAAAACACGTTTTGAAAAGTGTGATGTTACTGCCCCATAACTTACATGGGGTTGACCAAACTTGCAGAAACATGTTTATTTCTGCTGAAAAACACGTTTTGACCCTTTCTGCACACTGGGGTTAAGGGCTGAGTGTGTGGGCTCTTCTGAGCCTTGCTGTTACAAGGAGATTCAGTTGTCTGAAAAAACGCGTTTATTTCGGGCTGAAAAACACGTTTTGAAAAGTGTGATGTTACTGCCCCATAACTTACATGGGGTTGACCAAACTTGCAGAAACATATTTATTTCTGCTGAAAAACACGTTTTGACCCTTTCTGCACACTGGGGTTAAGGGCTTAGTGTGTGGGCTCTTCTGAGCCTTGCTGTTACAAGGAGATTCAGTTGTCTGAAAAAACGCGTTTATTTCGGGCTGAAAAACACGTTTTGAAAAGTGTGATGTTACTGCCCCATAACTTACATGGGGTTGACCAAACTTTCTGAAACATGTTTATTTCTGCTGAAAAACACGTTTAGACCCTTTCTGCACACTGGGGTTAAGGGCTTAGTGTGTGGGCTCTTCTGAGCCTTGCTGTTACAAGGAGATTCAGTTGTCTGAAGAAACGCGTTTATTTCGGGCTGAAAAACACGTTTTGAAAAGTGTGATGTTACTGCCCCATAACTTACATGGGGTTGACCAAACTTGCAGAAACATGTTTATTTCTGCTGAAAAACACGTTTTGACCCTTTCTGCACACTGGGGTTAAAGGCTGAGTGTGTGGGCTCTTCTGAGCCTTGCTGTTACAAGGAGATTCAGTTGTCTGAAAAAACGCGTTTATTTCGGGCTGAAAAACACGTTTTGAAAAGTGTGATGTTACTGCCCCATAACTTACATGGGGTTGACCAAACTTGCAGAAACATGTTTATTTCTGCTGAAAAACACGTTTTGACCCTTTCTGCACACTGGGGTTAAGGGCTTAGTGTGTGGGCTCTTCTGAGCCTTGCTGTTACAAGGAGATTCAGTTGTCTGAAAAAACGCGTTTATTTCTGGCTGAAAAACATGTTTTGAAAAGTGTGATGTTACTGCCCCATAACTTACATGGGGTTGACCAAACTTGCAGAAACATGTTTATTTCTGCTGAAAAACACGTTTTGACCCTTTCTGCACACTGGGGTTAAGGGGTGAGTGTGTGGGCTCTTCTGAGCCTTGCTGTTACAAGGAGATTCAGTTGTCTGAAAAAACGCGTTTATTTCGGGCTGAAAAACACGTTTTGAAAAGTGTGATGTTACTGCCCCATAACTTACATGGGGTTGACCAAACTTGCAGAAACATGTTTATTTCTGCTGAAAAACACGTTTTGACCCTTTCTGCACACTGGGGTTAAGGGCTTAGTGTGTGGGCTCTTCTGAGCCTTGCTGTTACAAGGAGATTCAGTTGTCTGAAAAAACGCGTTTATTTCGGGCTGAAAAACATGTTTTGAAAAGTGTGATGTTACTGCCCCATAACTTACATGGGGTTGACCAAACTTGCAGAAACATGTTTATTTCTGCTGAAAAACACGTTTTGACCCTTTCTGCACACTGGGGTTAAGGGGTGAGTGTGTGGGCTCTTCTGAGCCTTGCTGTTACAAGGAGATTCAGTTGTCTGAAAAAACGCGTTTATTTCGGGCTGAAAAACACGTTTTGAAAAGTGTGATGTTACTGCCCCATAACTTACATGGGGTTGACCAAACCTGCAGAAACATGTTTATTTCTGCTGAAAAACACGTTTTGACCCTTTCTGCACACTGGGGTTAAGGGCTGAGTGTGTGGGCATTTCTGAGCCTTGCTGTTACAAGGAGATTCAGTTGTCTGAAAAAACGCGTTTATTTCGGGCTGAAAAACACGTTTTGAAAAGTGTGATGTTACTGCCCCATAACTTACATGGGGTTGACCAAACTTGCAGAAACATATTTATTTCTGCTGAAAAACACGTTTTGACCCTTTCTGCACACTGGGGTTAAGGGCTTAGTGTGTGGGCTCTTCTGAGCCTTGCTGTTACAAGGAGATTCAGTTGTCTGAAAAAACGCGTTTATTTCGGGCTGAAAAACACGTTTTGAAAAGTGTGATGTTACTGCCCCATAACTTACATGGGGTTGACCAAACTTGCAGAAACATGTTTATTTCTGCTGAAAAACACGTTTTGACCCTTTCTGCACACTGGGGTTAAGGGCTGAGTGTGTGGGCACTTCTGAGCCTTGCTGTTACAAGGAGATTCAGTTGTCTGAAAAAAACGCGTTTATTTCGGGCTGAAAAACACGTTTTGAAAAGTGTGATGTTACTGCCCCATAACTTACATGGGGTTGACCAAACTTGCAGAAACATGTTTATTTCTGCTGAAAAACACGTTTTGACCCTTTCTGCACACTGGGGTTAAGGGCTTAGTGTGTGGGCTCTTCTGAGCCTTGCTGTTACAAGGAGATTCAGTTGTCTGAAAAAACGCGTTTATTTCGGGCTGAAAAACATGTTTTGAAAAGTGTGATGTTACTGCCCCATAACTTACATGGGGTTGACCAAACTTGCAGAAACATGTTTATTTCTGCTGAAAAACACGTTTTGACCCTTTCTGCACTCTGGGGTTAAGGGCTGAGTGTGTGGGCTCTTCTGAGCCTTGCTGTTACAAGGAGATTCAGTTGTCTGAAAAAACGCGTTTATTTCGGCCCGAAAAACATGTTTTGAAAAGTGTGATGTTACTGCCCCATAACTTACATGGGGTTACATGGGCTCTTCTGAGCCTTGCTGTTACAAGGAGATTCAGTTGTCTGAAAAAACGCGTTTATTTCGGGCTGAAAAACACGTTTTGAAAAGTGTGATGTTACTGCCCCATAACTTACATGGGGTTGACCAAACTTGCAGAAACATGTTTATTTCTGCTGAAAAACACGTTTTTCACTGGGGTTAAGGGGTGAGTGTGTGGGCTCTTCTGAGCCTTGCTGTTACAAGGAGATTCAGTTGTCTGAAAAAACGCGTTTATTTCTGGCTGAAAAACATGTTTTGAAAAGTGTGATGTTACTGCCCCATAACTTACATGGGGTTGACCAAACTTGCAGAAACATGTTTATTTCTGCTGAAAAACACGTTTTGACCCTTTCTGCACACTGGGGTTAAGGGCTTAGTGTGTGGGCTCTTCTGAGCCTTGCTGTTACAAGGAGATTCAGTTGTCTGAAAAAACGCGTTTATTTCGGGCTGAAAAACACGTTTTGAAAAGTGTGATGTTACTGCCCCATAACTTACATGGGGTTGACCAAACCTGCAGAAACATGTTTATTTCTGCTGAAAAACACGTTTTGACCCTTTCTGCACACTGGGGTTAAGGGCTGAGTGTGTGGGCACTTCTGAGCCTTGCTGTTACAAGTAGATTCAGTTGTCTGAAAAAACGCGTTTATTTCGGGCTGAAAAACACGTTTTGAAAAGTGTGATGTTACTGCCCCATAACTTACATGGGGTTGACCAAACTTGCAGAAACATGTTTATTTCTGCTGAAAAACACGTTTTGACCCTTTCTGCACACTGGGGTTAAGGGCTGAGTGTGTGGGCTCTTCTGAGCCTTGCTGTTACAAGGAGATTCAGTTGTCTGAAAAAACGCGTTTATTTCAGGCTGAAAAACACGTTTTGAAAAGTGTGATGTTACTGCCCCATAACTTACATGGGGTTGACCAAACTTGCAGAAACATGTTTATTTCTGCTGAAAAACACGTTTTGACCCTTTCTGCACACTGGGGTTAAGGGCTGAGTGTGTGGGCTCTTCTGAGCCTTGCTGTTACAAGGAGATTCAGTTGTCTGAAAAAACGCGTTTATTTCGGGCTGAAAAACACGTTTTGAAAAGTGTGATGTTACTGCCCCATAACTTACATGGGGTTGACCAAACTTGCAGAAACATATTTATTTCTGCTGAAAAACACGTTTTGACCCTTTCTGCACACTGGGGTTAAGGGCTTAGTGTGTGGGCTCTTCTGAGCCTTGCTGTTACAAGGAGATTCAGTTGTCTGAAAAAACGCGTTTATTTCGGGCTGAAAAACACGTTTTGAAAAGTGTGATGTTACTGCCCCATAACTTACATGGGGTTGACCAAACTTGCTGAAACATGTTTATTTCTGCTGAAAAACACGTTTAGACCCTTTCTGCACACTGGGGTTAAGGGCTTAGTGTGTGGGCTCTTCTGAGCCTTGCTGTTACAAGGAGATTCAGTTGTCTGAAGAAACGCGTTTATTTCGGGCTGAAAAACACGTTTTGAAAAGTGTGATGTTACTGCCCCATAACTTACATGGGGTTGACCAAACTTGCAGAAACATGTTTATTTCTGCTGAAAAACACGTTTTGACCCTTTCTGCACACTGGGGTTAAATGCTGAGTGTGTGGGCTCTTCTGAGCCTTGCTGTTACAAGGAGATTCAGTTGTCTGAAAAAACGCGTTTATTTCGGGCTGAAAAACACGTTTTGAAAAGTGTGATGTTACTGCCCCATAACTTACATGGGGTTGACCAAACTTGCAGAAACATGTTTATTTCTGCTGAAAAACACGTTTTGACCCTTTCTGCACACTGGGGTTAAGGGCTTAGTGTGTGGGCTCTTCTGAGCCTTGCTGTTACAAGGAGATTCAGTTGTCTGAAAAAACGCGTTTATTTCTGGCTGAAAAACATGTTTTGAAAAGTGTGATGTTACTGCCCCATAACTTACATGGGGTTGACCAAACTTGCAGAAACATGTTTATTTCTGCTGAAAAACACGTTTTGACCCTTTCTGCACACTGGGGTTAAGGGCTTAGTGTGTGGGCTCTTCTGAGCCTTGCTGTTACAAGGAGATTCAGTTGTCTGAAAAAACGCGTTTATTTCGGGCTGAAAAACACGTTTTGAAAAGTGTGATGTTACTGCCCCATAACTTACATGGGGTTGACCAAACCTGCAGAAACATGTTTATTTCTGCTGAAAAACACGTTTTGACCCTTTCTGCACACTGGGGTTAAGGGCTGAGTGTGTGGGCACTTCTGAGCCTTGCTGTTACAAGTAGATTCAGTTGTCTGAAAAAACGCGTTTATTTCGGGCTGAAAAACACGTTTTGAAAAGTGTGATGTTACTGCCCCATAACTTACATGGGGTTGACCAAACTTGCAGAAACATGTTTATTTCTGCTGAAAAACACGTTTTGACCCTTTCTGCACACTGGGGTTAAGGGCTGAGTGTGTGGGCTCTTCTGAGCCTTGCTGTTACAAGGAGATTCAGTTGTCTGAAAAAACGCGTTTATTTCAGGCTGAAAAACACGTTTTGAAAAGTGTGATGTTACTGCCCCATAACTTACATGGGGTTGACCAAACTTGCAGAAACATGTTTATTTCTGCTGAAAAACACGTTTTGACCCTTTCTGCACACTGGGGTTAAGGGCTGAGTGTGTGGGCTCTTCTGAGCCTTGCTGTTACAAGGAGATTCAGTTGTCTGAAAAAACGCGTTTATTTCGGGCTGAAAAACACGTTTTGAAAAGTGTGATGTTACTGCCCCATAACTTACATGGGGTTGACCAAACTTGCAGAAACATATTTATTTCTGCTGAAAAACACGTTTTGACCCTTTCTGCACACTGGGGTTAAGGGCTTAGTGTGTGGGCTCTTCTGAGCCTTGCTGTTACAAGGAGATTCAGTTGTCTGAAAAAACGCGTTTATTTCGGGCTGAAAAACACGTTTTGAAAAGTGTGATGTTACTGCCCCATAACTTACATGGGGTTGACCAAACTTGCTGAAACATGTTTATTTCTGCTGAAAAACACGTTTAGACCCTTTCTGCACACTGGGGTTAAGGGCTTAGTGTGTGGGCTCTTCTGAGCCTTGCTGTTACAAGGAGATTCAGTTGTCTGAAGAAACGCGTTTATTTCGGGCTGAAAAACACGTTTTGAAAAGTGTGATGTTACTGCCCCATAACTTACATGGGGTTGACCAAACTTGCAGAAACATGTTTATTTCTGCTGAAAAACACGTTTTGACCCTTTCTGCACACTGGGGTTAAAGGCTGAGTGTGTGGGCTCTTCTGAGCCTTGCTGTTACAAGGAGATTCAGTTGTCTGAAAAAACGCGTTTATTTCGGGCTGAAAAACACGTTTTGAAAAGTGTGATGTTACTGCCCCATAACTTACATGGGGTTGACCAAACTTGCAGAAACATGTTTATTTCTGCTGAAAAACAAGTTTTGACCCTTTCTGCACACTGGGGTTAAGGGCTTAGTGTGTGGGCTCTTCTGAGCCTTGCTGTTACAAGGAGATTCAGTTGTCTGAAAAAACGCGTTTATTTCTGGCTGAAAAACATGTTTTGAAAAGTGTGATGTTACTGCCCCATAACTTACATGGGGTTGACCAAACTTGCAGAAACATGTTTATTTCTGCTGAAAAACACGTTTTGACCCTTTCTGCACACTGGGGTTAAGGGGTGAGTGTGTGGGCTCTTCTGAGCCTTGCTGTTACAAGGAGATTCAGTTGTCTGAAAAAACGCGTTTATTTCGGGCTGAAAAACACGTTTTGAAAAGTGTGATGTTACTGCCCCATAACTTACATGGGGTTGACCAAACTTGCAGAAACATGTTTATTTCTGCTGAAAAACACGTTTTGACCCTTTCTGCACACTGGGGTTAAGGGCTTAGTGTGTGGGCTCTTCTGAGCCTTGCTGTTACAAGGAGATTCAGTTGTCTGAAAAAACGCGTTTATTTCGGGCTGAAAAACATGTTTTGAAAAGTGTGATGTTACTGCCCCATAACTTACATGGGGTTGACCAAACTTGCAGAAACATGTTTATTTCTGCTGAAAAACACGTTTTGACCCTTTCTGCACACTGGGGTTAAGGGGTGAGTGTGTGGGCTCTTCTGAGCCTTGCTGTTACAAGGAGATTCAGTTGTCTGAAAAAACGCGTTTATTTCGGGCTGAAAAACACGTTTTGAAAAGTGTGATGTTACTGCCCCATAACTTACATGGGGTTGACCAAACCTGCAGAAACATGTTTATTTCTGCTGAAAAACACGTTTTGACCCTTTCTGCACACTGGGGTTAAGGGCTGAGTGTGTGGGCATTTCTGAGCCTTGCTGTTACAAGGAGATTCAGTTGTCTGAAAAAACGCGTTTATTTCGGGCTGAAAAACACGTTTTGAAAAGTGTGATGTTACTGCCCCATAACTTACATGGGGTTGACCAAACTTGCAGAAACATATTTATTTCTGCTGAAAAACACGTTTTGACCCTTTCTGCACACTGGGGTTAAGGGCTTAGTGTGTGGGCTCTTCTGAGCCTTGCTGTTACAAGGAGATTCAGTTGTCTGAAAAAACGCGTTTATTTCGGGCTGAAAAACACGTTTTGAAAAGTGTGATGTTACTGCCCCATAACTTACATGGGGTTGACCAAACTTGCAGAAACATGTTTATTTCTGCTGAAAAACACGTTTTGACCCTTTCTGCACACTGGGGTTAAGGGCTGAGTGTGTGGGCACTTCTGAGCCTTGCTGTTACAAGGAGATTCAGTTGTCTGAAAAAAACGCGTTTATTTCGGGCTGAAAAACACGTTTTGAAAAGTGTGATGTTACTGCCCCATAACTTACATGGGGTTGACCAAACTTGCAGAAACATGTTTATTTCTGCTGAAAAACACGTTTTGACCCTTTCTGCACACTGGGGTTAAGGGCTTAGTGTGTGGGCTCTTCTGAGCCTTGCTGTTACAAGGAGATTCAGTTGTCTGAAAAAACGCGTTTATTTCGGGCTGAAAAACATGTTTTGAAAAGTGTGATGTTACTGCCCCATAACTTACATGGGGTTGACCAAACTTGCAGAAACATGTTTATTTCTGCTGAAAAACACGTTTTGACCCTTTCTGCACTCTGGGGTTAAGGGCTGAGTGTGTGGGCTCTTCTGAGCCTTGCTGTTACAAGGAGATTCAGTTGTCTGAAAAAACGCGTTTATTTCGGGCTGAAAAACACGTTTTGAAAAGTGTGATGTTACTGCCCCATAACTTACATGGGGTTGACCAAACCTGCAGAAACATGTTTATTTCTGCTGAAAAACACGTTTTGACCCTTTCTGCACACTGGGGTTAAGGGCTGAGTGTGTGGGCACTTCTGAGCCTTGCTGTTACAAGTAGATTCAGTTGTCTGAAAAAACGCGTTTATTTCGGGCTGAAAAACACGTTTTGAAAAGTGTGATGTTACTGCCCCATAACTTACATGGGGTTGACCAAACTTGCAGAAACATGTTTATTTCTGCTGAAAAACACGTTTTGACCCTTTCTGCACACTGGGGTTAAGGGCTGAGTGTGTGGGCTCTTCTGAGCCTTGCTGTTACAAGGAGATTCAGTTGTCTGAAAAAACGCGTTTATTTCGGGCTGAAAAACACGTTTTGAAAAGTGTGATGTTACTGCCCCATAACTTACATGGGGTTGACCAAACTTGCAGAAACATGTTTATTTCTGCTGAAAAACACGTTTTGACCCTTTCTGCACACTGGGGTTAAGGGCTTAGTGTGTGGGCTCTTCTGAGCCTTGCTGTTACAAGGAGATTCAGTTGTCTGAAAAAACGCGTTTATTTCGGGCTGAAAAACACGTTTTGAAAAGTGTGATGTTACTGCCCCATAACTTACATGGGGTTGACCAAACCTGCAGAAACATGTTTATTTCTGCTGAAAAACACGTTTTGACCCTTTCTGCACACTGGGGTTAAGGGCTGAGTGTGTGGGCACTTCTGAGCCTTGCTGTTACAAGTAGATTCAGTTGTCTGAAAAAACGCGTTTATTTCGGGCTGAAAAACACGTTTTGAAAAGTGTGATGTTACTGCCCCATAACTTACATGGGGTTGACCAAACTTGCAGAAACATGTTTATTTCTGCTGAAAAACACGTTTTGACCCTTTCTGCACACTGGGGTTAAGGGCTGAGTGTGTGGGCTCTTCTGAGCCTTGCTGTTACAAGGAGATTCAGTTGTCTGAAAAAACGCGTTTATTTCAGGCTGAAAAACACGTTTTGAAAAGTGTGATGTTACTGCCCCATAACTTACATGGGGTTGACCAAACTTGCAGAAACATGTTTATTTCTGCTGAAAAACACGTTTTGACCCTTTCTGCACACTGGGGTTAAGGGCTGAGTGTGTGGGCTCTTCTGAGCCTTGCTGTTACAAGGAGATTCAGTTGTCTGAAAAAACGCGTTTATTTCGGGCTGAAAAACACGTTTTGAAAAGTGTGATGTTACTGCCCCATAACTTACATGGGGTTGACCAAACTTGCAGAAACATATTTATTTCTGCTGAAAAACACGTTTTGACCCTTTCTGCACACTGGGGTTAAGGGCTTAGTGTGTGGGCTCTTCTGAGCCTTGCTGTTACAAGGAGATTCAGTTGTCTGAAAAAACGCGTTTATTTCGGGCTGAAAAACACGTTTTGAAAAGTGTGATGTTACTGCCCCATAACTTACATGGGGTTGACCAAACTTGCTGAAACATGTTTATTTCTGCTGAAAAACACGTTTAGACCCTTTCTGCACACTGGGGTTAAGGGCTTAGTGTGTGGGCTCTTCTGAGCCTTGCTGTTACAAGGAGATTCAGTTGTCTGAAGAAACGCGTTTATTTCGGGCTGAAAAACACGTTTTGAAAAGTGTGATGTTACTGCCCCATAACTTACATGGGGTTGACCAAACTTGCAGAAACATGTTTATTTCTGCTGAAAAACACGTTTTGACCCTTTCTGCACACTGGGGTTAAAGGCTGAGTGTGTGGGCTCTTCTGAGCCTTGCTGTTACAAGGAGATTCAGTTGTCTGAAAAAACGCGTTTATTTCGGGCTGAAAAACACGTTTTGAAAAGTGTGATGTTACTGCCCCATAACTTACATGGGGTTGACCAAACTTGCAGAAACATGTTTATTTCTGCTGAAAAACACGTTTTGACCCTTTCTGCACACTGGGGTTAAGGGCTTAGTGTGTGGGCTCTTCTGAGCCTTGCTGTTACAAGGAGATTCAGTTGTCTGAAAAAACGCGTTTATTTCTGGCTGAAAAACATGTTTTGAAAAGTGTGATGTTACTGCCCCATAACTTACATGGGGTTGACCAAACTTGCAGAAACATGTTTATTTCTGCTGAAAAACACGTTTTGACCCTTTCTGCACACTGGGGTTAAGGGGTGAGTGTGTGGGCTCTTCTGAGCCTTGCTGTTACAAGGAGATTCAGTTGTCTGAAAAAACGCGTTTATTTCGGGCTGAAAAACACGTTTTGAAAAGTGTGATGTTACTGCCCCATAACTTACATGGGGTTGACCAAACCTGCAGAAACATGTTTATTTCTGCTGAAAAACACGTTTTGACCCTTTCTGCACACTGGGGTTAAGGGCTGAGTGTGTGGGCATTTCTGAGCCTTGCTGTTACAAGGAGATTCAGTTGTCTGAAAAAACGCGTTTATTTCGGGCTGAAAAACACGTTTTGAAAAGTGTGATGTTACTGCCCCATAACTTACATGGGGTTGACCAAACTTGCAGAAACATATTTATTTCTGCTGAAAAACACGTTTTGACCCTTTCTGCACACTGGGGTTAAGGGCTTAGTGTGTGGGCTCTTCTGAGCCTTGCTGTTACAAGGAGATTCAGTTGTCTGAAAAAACGCGTTTATTTCGGGCTGAAAAACACGTTTTGAAAAGTGTGATGTTACTGCCCCATAACTTACATGGGGTTGACCAAACTTGCAGAAACATGTTTATTTCTGCTGAAAAACACGTTTTGACCCTTTCTGCACACTGGGGTTAAGGGCTGAGTGTGTGGGCACTTCTGAGCCTTGCTGTTACAAGGAGATTCAGTTGTCTGAAAAAACGCGTTTATTTCGGGCTGAAAAACACGTTTTGAAAAGTGTGATGTTACTGCCCCATAACTTACATGGGGTTGACCAAACTTGCAGAAACATGTTTATTTCTGCTGAAAAACACGTTTTGACCCTTTCTGCACACTGGGGTTAAGGGCTTAGTGTGTGGGCTCTTCTGAGCCTTGCTGTTACAAGGAGATTCAGTTGTCTGAAAAAACGCGTTTATTTCGGGCTGAAAAACATGTTTTGAAAAGTGTGATGTTACTGCCCCATAACTTACATGGGGTTGACCAAACTTGCAGAAACATGTTTATTTCTGCTGAAAAACACGTTTTGACCCTTTCTGCACTCTGGGGTTAAGGGCTGAGTGTGTGGGCTCTTCTGAGCCTTGCTGTTACAAGGAGATTCAGTTGTCTGAAAAAACGCGTTTATTTCGGGCTGAAAAACACGTTTTGAAAAGTGTGATGTTACTGCCCCATAACTTACATGGGGTTGACCAAACCTGCAGAAACATGTTTATTTCTGCTGAAAAACACGTTTTGACCCTTTCTGCACACTGGGGTTAAGGGCTGAGTGTGTGGGCACTTCTGAGCCTTGCTGTTACAAGTAGATTCAGTTGTCTGAAAAAACGCGTTTATTTCGGGCTAAAAAACAAGTTTTGAAAAGTGTGATGTTACTGCCCCATAACTTACATGGGGTTGACCAAACTTGCAGAAACATGTTTATTTCTGCTGAAAAACACGTTTTGACCCTTTCTGCACACTGGGGTTAAGGGCTGAGTGTGTGGGCTCTTCTGAGCCTTGCTGTTAAAAGGAGATTCAGTTGTCTGAAAAAACGCGTTTATTTCGGGCTGAAAAACACGTTTTGAAAAGTGTGATGTTACTGCCCCATAACTTACATTGGGTTGACCAAACTTGCAGAAACATGTTTATTTCTGCTGAAAAACACGTTTTGACCCTTTCTGCACACTGGGGTTAAGGGCTGAGTGTGTGGGCTCTTCTGAGCCTTGCTGTTACAAGGAGATTCAGTTGTCTGAAAAAACGCGTTTATTTCGGGCTGAAAAACACGTTTTGAAAAGTGTGATGTTACTGCCCCATAACTTACATGGGGTTGACCAAACCTGCAGAAACATGTTTATTTCTGCTGAAAAACACGTTTTGACCCTTTCTGCACACTGGGGTTAAGGGCTGAGTGTGTGGGCACTTCTGAGCCTTGCTGTTACAAGGAGATTCAGTTGTCTGAAAAAACGCGTTTATTTCGGGCTGAAAAACACGTTTTGAAAAGTGTGATGTTACTGCCCCATAACTTACATGGGGTTGACCAAACTTGCAGAAACATGTTTATTTCTGCTGAAAAACACGTTTTGACCCTTTCTGCACACTGGGGTTAAGGGCTTAGTGTGTGGGCTCTTCTGAGCCTTGCTGTTACAAGGAGATTCAGTTGTCTGAAAAAACGCGTTTATTTCGGGCTGAAAAACATGTTTTGAAAAGTGTGATGTTACTGCCCCATAACTTACATGGGGTTGACCAAACTTGCAGAAACATGTTTATTTCTGCTGAAAAACACGTTTTGACCCTTTCTGCACTCTGGGGTTAAGGGCTGAGTGTGTGGGCTCTTCTGAGCCTTGCTGTTACAAGGAGATTCAGTTGTCTGAAAAAACGCGTTTATTTCGGGCTGAAAAACACGTTTTGAAAAGTGTGATGTTACTGCCCCATAACTTACATGGGGTTGACCAAACCTGCAGAAACATGTTTATTTCTGCTGAAAAACACGTTTTGACCCTTTCTGCACACTGGGGTTAAGGGCTGAGTGTGTGGGCACTTCTGAGCCTTGCTGTTACAAGTAGATTCAGTTGTCTGAAAAAACGCGTTTATTTCGGGCTGAAAAACACGTTTTGAAAAGTGTGATGTTACTGCCCCATAACTTACATGGGGTTGACCAAACTTGCAGAAACATGTTTATTTCTGCTGAAAAACACGTTTTGACCCTTTCTGCACACTGGGGTTAAGGGCTGAGTGTGTGGGCTCTTCTGAGCCTTGCTGTTACAAGGAGATTCAGTTGTCTGAAAAAACGCGTTTATTTCGGGCTGAAAAACACGTTTTGAAAAGTGTGATGTTACTGCCCCATAACTTACATGGGGTTGACCAAACTTGCAGAAACATGTTTATTTCTGCTGAAAAACACGTTTTGACCCTTTCTGCACACTGGGGTTAAGGGCTGAGTGTGTGGGCACTTCTGAGCCTTGCTGTTACAAGGAGATTCAGTTGTCTGAAAAAACGCGTTTATTTCGGGCTGAAAAACACGTTTTGAAAAGTGTGATGTTACTGCCCCATAACTTACATGGGGTTGACCAAACTTGCAGAAACATGTTTATTTCTGCTGAAAAACACGTTTTGACCCTTTCTGCACACTGGGGTTAAGGGCTGAGTGTGTGGGCTCTTCTGAGCCTTGCTGTTACAAGGAGATTCAGTTGTCTGAAAAAACGCGTTTATTTCGGGCTGAAAAACACGTTTTGAAAAGTGTGATGTTACTGCCCCATAACTTACATGGGGTTGACCAAACTTGCAGAAACATATTTATTTCTGCTGAAAAACACGTTTTGACCCTTTCTGCACACTGGGGTTAAGGGCTTAGTGTGTGGGCTCTTCTGAGCCTTGCTGTTACAAGGAGATTCAGTTGTCTGAAAAAACGCGTTTATTTCGGGCTGAAAAACACGTTTTGAAAAGTGTGATGTTACTGCCCCATAACTTACATGGGGTTGACCAAACTTGCAGAAACATGTTTATTTCTGCTGAAAAACACGTTTTGACCCTTTCTGCACACTGGGGTTAAGGGCTGAGTGTGTGGGCACTTCTGAGCCTTGCTGTTACAAGGAGATTCAGTTGTCTGAAAAAACGCGTTTATTTCGGGCTGAAAAACACGTTTTGAAAAGTGTGATGTTACTGCCCCATAACTTACATGGGGTTGACCAAACTTGCAGAAACATGTTTATTTCTGCTGAAAAACACGTTTTGACCCTTTCTGCACACTGGGGTTAAGGGCTTAGTGTGTGGGCTCTTCTGAGCCTTGCTGTTACAAGGAGATTCAGTTGTCTGAAAAAACGCGTTTATTTCGGGCTGAAAAACATGTTTTGAAAAGTGTGATGTTACTGCCCCATAACTTACATGGGGTTGACCAAACTTGCAGAAACATGTTTATTTCTGCTGAAAAACACGTTTTGACCCTTTCTGCACTCTGGGGTTAAGGGCTGAGTGTGTGGGCTCTTCTGAGCCTTGCTGTTACAAGGAGATTCAGTTGTATGAAAAAACGCGTTTATTTCGGGCTGAAAAAAACGTTTTGAAAAGTGTGATGTTACTGCCCCATAACTTACATGGGGTTGACCAAACCTGCAGAAACATGTTTATTTCTGCTGAAAAACACGTTTTGACCCTTTCTGCACACTGGGGTTAAGGGCTGAGTGTGTGGGCACTTCTGAGCCTTGCTGTTACAAGTAGATTCAGTTGTCTGAAAAAACGCGTTTATTTCGGGCTGAAAAACACGTTTTGAAAAGTGTGATGTTACTGCCCCATAACTTACATGGGGTTGACCAAACTTGCAGAAACATGTTTATTTCTGCTGAAAAACACGTTTTGACCCTTTCTGCACACTGGGGTTAAGGGCTGAGTGTGTGGGCTCTTCTGAGCCTTGCTGTTACAAGGAGATTCAGTTGTCTGAAAAAACGCGTTTATTTCGGGCTGAAAAACACGTTTTGAAAAGTGTGATGTTACTGCACCATAACTTACATGGGGTTGACCAAACTTGCAGAAACATGTTTATTTCTGCTGAAAAACACGTTTTGACCCTTTCTGCACACTGGGGTTAAGGGCTTAGTGTGTGGGCTCTTCTGAGCCTTGCTGTTACAAGGAGATTCAGTTGTCTGAAAAAACGCGTTTATTTCGGGCTGAAAAACACGTTTTGAAAAGTGTGATGTTACTGCCCCATAACTTACATGGGGTTGACCAAACCTGCAGAAACATGTTTATTTCTGCTGAAAAACACGTTTTGACCCTTTCTGCACACTGGGGTTAAGGGCTGAGTGTGTGGGCACTTCTGAGCCTTGCTGTTACAAGTAGATTCAGTTGTCTGAAAAAACGCGTTTATTTCGGGCTGAAAAACACGTTTTGAAAAGTGTGATGTTACTGCCCCATAACTTACATGGGGTTGACCAAACTTGCAGAAACATGTTTATTTCTGCTGAAAAACACGTTTTGACCCTTTCTGCACACTGGGGTTAAGGGCTGAGTGTGTGGGCTCTTCTGAGCCTTGCTGTTACAAGGAGATTCAGTTGTCTGAAAAAACGCGTTTATTTCAGGCTGAAAAACACGTTTTGAAAAGTGTGATGTTACTGCCCCATAACTTACATGGGGTTGACCAAACTTGCAGAAACATGTTTATTTCTGCTGAAAAACACGTTTTGACCCTTTCTGCACACTGGGGTTAAGGGCTGAGTGTGTGGGCTCTTCTGAGCCTTGCTGTTACAAGGAGATTCAGTTGTCTGAAAAAACGCGTTTATTTCGGGCTGAAAAACACGTTTTGAAAAGTGTGATGTTACTGCCCCATAACTTACATGGGGTTGACCAAACTTGCAGAAACATATTTATTTCTGCTGAAAAACACGTTTTGACCCTTTCTGCACACTGGGGTTAAGGGCTTAGTGTGTGGGCTCTTCTGAGCCTTGCTGTTACAAGGAGATTCAGTTGTCTGAAAAAACGCGTTTATTTCGGGCTGAAAAACACGTTTTGAAAAGTGTGATGTTACTGCCCCATAACTTACATGGGGTTGACCAAACTTGCTGAAACATGTTTATTTCTGCTGAAAAACACGTTTAGACCCTTTCTGCACACTGGGGTTAAGGGCTTAGTGTGTGGGCTCTTCTGAGCCTTGCTGTTACAAGGAGATTCAGTTGTCTGAAGAAACGCGTTTATTTCGGGCTGAAAAACACGTTTTGAAAAGTGTGATGTTACTGCCCCATAACTTACATGGGGTTGACCAAACTTGCAGAAACATGTTTATTTCTGCTGAAAAACACGTTTTGACCCTTTCTGCACACTGGGGTTAAAGGCTGAGTGTGTGGGCTCTTCTGAGCCTTGCTGTTACAAGGAGATTCAGTTGTCTGAAAAAACGCGTTTATTTCGGGCTGAAAAACACGTTTTGAAAAGTGTGATGTTACTGCCCCATAACTTACATGGGGTTGACCAAACTTGCAGAAACATGTTTATTTCTGCTGAAAAACACGTTTTGACCCTTTCTGCACACTGGGGTTAAGGGCTTAGTGTGTGGGCTCTTCTGAGCCTTGCTGTTACAAGGAGATTCAGTTGTCTGAAAAAACGCGTTTATTTCTGGCTGAAAAACATGTTTTGAAAAGTGTGATGTTACTGCCCCATAACTTACATGGGGTTGACCAAACTTGCAGAAACATGTTTATTTCTGCTGAAAAACACGTTTTGACCCTTTCTGCACACTGGGGTTAAGGGGTGAGTGTGTGGGCTCTTCTGAGCCTTGCTGTTACAAGGAGATTCAGTTGTCTGAAAAAACGCGTTTATTTCGGGCTGAAAAACACGTTTTGAAAAGTGTGATGTTACTGCCCCATAACTTACATGGGGTTGACCAAACTTGCAGAAACATGTTTATTTCTGCTGAAAAACACGTTTTGACCCTTTCTGCACACTGGGGTTAAGGGCTTAGTGTGTGGGCTCTTCTGAGCCTTGCTGTTACAAGGAGATTCAGTTGTCTGAAAAAACGCGTTTATTTCGGGCTGAAAAACATGTTTTGAAAAGTGTGATGTTACTGCCCCATAACTTACATGGGGTTGACCAAACTTGCAGAAACATGTTTATTTCTGCTGAAAAACACGTTTTGACCCTTTCTGCACACTGGGGTTAAGGGGTGAGTGTGTGGGCTCTTCTGAGCCTTGCTGTTACAAGGAGATTCAGTTGTCTGAAAAAACGCGTTTATTTCGGGCTGAAAAACACGTTTTGAAAAGTGTGATGTTACTGCCCCATAACTTACATGGGGTTGACCAAACCTGCAGAAACATGTTTATTTCTGCTGAAAAACACGTTTTGACCCTTTCTGCACACTGGGGTTAAGGGCTGAGTGTGTGGGCATTTCTGAGCCTTGCTGTTACAAGGAGATTCAGTTGTCTGAAAAAACGCGTTTATTTCGGGCTGAAAAACACGTTTTGAAAAGTGTGATGTTACTGCCCCATAACTTACATGGGGTTGACCAAACTTGCAGAAACATATTTATTTCTGCTGAAAAACACGTTTTGACCCTTTCTGCACACTGGGGTTAAGGGCTTAGTGTGTGGGCTCTTCTGAGCCTTGCTGTTACAAGGAGATTCAGTTGTCTGAAAAAACGCGTTTATTTCGGGCTGAAAAACACGTTTTGAAAAGTGTGATGTTACTGCCCCATAACTTACATGGGGTTGACCAAACTTGCAGAAACATGTTTATTTCTGCTGAAAAACACGTTTTGACCCTTTCTGCACACTGGGGTTAAGGGCTGAGTGTGTGGGCACTTCTGAGCCTTGCTGTTACAAGGAGATTCAGTTGTCTGAAAAAAACGCGTTTATTTCGGGCTGAAAAACACGTTTTGAAAAGTGTGATGTTACTGCCCCATAACTTACATGGGGTTGACCAAACTTGCAGAAACATGTTTATTTCTGCTGAAAAACACGTTTTGACCCTTTCTGCACACTGGGGTTAAGGGCTTAGTGTGTGGGCTCTTCTGAGCCTTGCTGTTACAAGGAGATTCAGTTGTCTGAAAAAACGCGTTTATTTCGGGCTGAAAAACATGTTTTGAAAAGTGTGATGTTACTGCCCCATAACTTACATGGGGTTGACCAAACTTGCAGAAACATGTTTATTTCTGCTGAAAAACACGTTTTGACCCTTTCTGCACTCTGGGGTTAAGGGCTGAGTGTGTGGGCTCTTCTGAGCCTTGCTGTTACAAGGAGATTCAGTTGTCTGAAAAAACGCGTTTATTTCGGGCTGAAAAACACGTTTTGAAAAGTGTGATGTTACTGCCCCATAACTTACATGGGGTTGACCAAACCTGCAGAAACATGTTTATTTCTGCTGAAAAACACGTTTTGACCCTTTCTGCACACTGGGGTTAAGGGCTGAGTGTGTGGGCACTTCTGAGCCTTGCTGTTACAAGGAGATTCAGTTGTCTGAAAAAACGCGTTTATTTCGGGCTGAAAAACACGTTTTGAAAAGTGTGATGTTACTGCCCCATAACTTACATGGGGTTGACCAAACTTGCAGAAACATATTTATTTCTGCTGAAAAACACGTTTTGACCCTTTCTGCACACTGGGGTTAAGGGCTTAGTGTGTGGGCTCTTCTGAGCCTTGCTGTTACAAGGAGATACAGTTGTCTGAAAAAACGCGTTTATTTCGGGCTGAAAAACATGTTTTGAAAAGTGTGATGTTACTGCCCCATAACTTACATGGGGTTGACCAAACTTGCAGAAACATGTTTATTTCTGCTGAAAAACACGTTTTGACCCTTTCTGCACACTGGGGTTAAGGGCTTAGTGTGTGGGCTCTTCTGAGCCTTGCTGTTACAAGGAGATTCAGTTGTCTGAAAAAACGCGTTTATTTCGGGCTGAAAAACATGTTTTGAAAAGTGTGATGTTACTGCCCCATAACTTACATGGGGTTGACCAAACTTGCAGAAACATGTTTATTTCTGCTGAAAAACACGTTTTGACCCTTTCTGCACTCTGGGGTTAAGGGCTGAGTGTGTGGGCTCTTCTGAGCCTTGCTGTTACAAGGAGATTCAGTTGTCTGAAAAAACGCGTTTATTTCGGGCTGAAAAACACGTTTTGAAAAGTGTGATGTTACTGCCCCATAACTTACATGGGGTTGACCAAACCTGCAGAAACATGTTTATTTCTGCTGAAAAACACGTTTTGACCCTTTCTGCACACTGGGGTTAAGGGCTGAGTGTGTGGGCACTTCTGAGCCTTGCTGTTACAAGTAGATTCAGTTGTCTGAAAAAACGCGTTTATTTCGGCCCAAAAAACACGTTTTGAAAAGTGTGATGTTACTGCCCCATAACTTACATGGGGTTGACCAAACTTGCAGAAACATGTTTATTTCTGCTGAAAAACACGTTTTGACCCTTTCTGCACACTGGGGTTAAGGGCTGAGTGTGTGGGCTCTTCTGAGCCTTGCTGTTACAAGGAGATTCAGTTGTCTGAAAAAACGCGTTTATTTCGGGCTGAAAAACACGTTTTGAAAGTGTGATGTTACTGCCCCATAACTTACATGGGGTTGACCAAACTTGCAGAAACATGTTTATTTCTGCTGAAAAACACGTTTTGACCCTTTCTGCACACTGGGGTTAAGGGCTGAGTGTGTGGGCACTTCTGAGCCTTGCTGTTACAAGGAGATTCAGTTGTCTGAAAAAACGCGTTTATTTCGGGCTGAAAAACACGTTTTGAAAAGTGTGATGTTACTGCCCCATAACTTACATGGGGTTGACCAAACTTGCAGAAACATGTTTATTTCTGCTGAAAAACACGTTTTGACCCTTTCTGCACACTGGGGTTAAGGGCTGAGTGTGTGGGCTCTTCTGAGCCTTGCTGTTACAAGGAGATTCAGTTGTCTGAAAAAACGCGTTTATTTCGGGCTGAAAAACACGTTTTGAAAAGTGTGATGTTACTGCCCCATAACTTACATGGGGTTGACCAAACTTGCAGAAACATATTTATTTCTGCTGAAAAACACGTTTTGACCCTTTCTGCACACTGGGGTTAAGGGCTTAGTGTGTGGGCTCTTCTGAGCCTTGCTGTTACAAGGAGATTCAGTTGTCTGAAAAAAACGCGTTTATTTCGGGCTGAAAAACACGTTTTGAAAAGTGTGATGTTACTGCCCCATAACTTACATGGGGTTGACCAAACTTGCAGAAACATGTTTATTTCTGCTGAAAAACACGTTTTGACCCTTTCTGCACACTGGGGTTAAGGGCTGAGTGTGTGGGCACTTCTGAGCCTTGCTGTTACAAGGAGATTCAGTTGTCTGAAAAAACGCGTTTATTTCGGGCTGAAAAACACGTTTTGAAAAGTGTGATGTTACTGCCCCATAACTTACATGGGGTTGACCAAACTTGCAGAAACATGTTTATTTCTGCTGAAAAACACGTTTTGACCCTTTCTGCACACTGGGGTTAAGGGCTTAGTGTGTGGGCTCTTCTGAGCCTTGCTGTTACAAGGAGATTCAGTTGTCTGAAAAAACGCGTTTATTTCGGGCTGAAAAACATGTTTTGAAAAGTGTGATGTTACTGCCCCATAACTTACATGGGGTTGACCAAACTTGCAGAAACATGTTTATTTCTGCTGAAAAACACGTTTTGACCCTTTCTGCACTCTGGGGTTAAGGGCTGAGTGTGTGGGCTCTTCTGAGCCTTGCTGTTACAAGGAGATTCAGTTGTCTGAAAAAACGCGTTTATTTCGGGCTGAAAAACACGTTTTGAAAAGTGTGATGTTACTGCCCCATAACTTACATGGGGTTGACCAAACCTGCAGAAACATGTTTATTTCTGCTGAAAAACACGTTTTGACCCTTTCTGCACACTGGGGTTAAGGGCTGAGTGTGTGGGCACTTCTGAGCCTTGCTGTTACAAGTAGATTCAGTTGTCTGAAAAAACGCGTTTATTTCGGGCTGAAAAACACGTTTTGAAAAGTGTGATGTTACTGCCCCATAACTTACATGGGGTTGACCAAACTTGCAGAAACATGTTTATTTCTGCTGAAAAACACGTTTTGACCCTTTCTGCACACTGGGGTTAAGGGCTGAGTGTGTGGGCTCTTCTGAGCCTTGCTGTTACAAGGAGATTCAGTTGTCTGAAAAAACGCGTTTATTTCGGGCTGAAAAACACGTTTTGAAAAGTGTGATGTTACTGCCCCATAACTTACATGGGGTTGACCAAACTTGCAGAAACATGTTTATTTCTGCTGAAAAACACGTTTTGACCCTTTCTGCACACTGGGGTTAAGGGCTTAGTGTGTGGGCTCTTCTGAGCCTTGCTGTTACAAGGAGATTCAGTTGTCTGAAAAAACGCGTTTATTTCGGGCTGAAAAACACGTTTTGAAAAGTGTGATGTTACTGCCCCATAACTTACATGGGGTTGACCAAACCTGCAGAAACATGTTTATTTCTGCTGAAAAACACGTTTTGACCCTTTCTGCACACTGGGGTTAAGGGCTGAGTGTGTGGGCACTTCTGAGCCTTGCTGTTACAAGTAGATTCAGTTGTCTGAAAAAACGCGTTTATTTCGGGCTGAAAAACACGTTTTGAAAAGTGTGATGTTACTGCCCCATAACTTACATGGGGTTGACCAAACTTGCAGAAACATGTTTATTTCTGCTGAAAAACACGTTTGACCCTTTCTGCACACTGGGGTTAAGGGCTGAGTGTGTGGGCTCTTCTGAGCCTTGCTGTTACAAGGAGATTCAGTTGTCTGAAAAAACGCGTTTATTTCAGGCTGAAAAACACGTTTTGAAAAGTGTGATGTTACTGCCCCATAACTTACATGGGGTTGACCAAACTTGCAGAAACATGTTTATTTCTGCTGAAAAACACGTTTTGACCCTTTCTGCACACTGGGGTTAAGGGCTGAGTGTGTGGGCTCTTCTGAGCCTTGCTGTTACAAGGAGATTCAGTTGTCTGAAAAAACGCGTTTATTTCGGGCTGAAAAACACGTTTTGAAAAGTGTGATGTTACTGCCCCATAACTTACATGGGGTTGACCAAACTTGCAGAAACATATTTATTTCTGCTGAAAAACACGTTTTGACCCTTTCTGCACACTGGGGTTAAGGGCTTAGTGTGTGGGCTCTTCTGAGCCTTGCTGTTACAAGGAGATTCAGTTGTCTGAAAAAACGCGTTTATTTCGGGCTGAAAAACACGTTTTGAAAAGTGTGATGTTACTGCCCCATAACTTACATGGGGTTGACCAAACTTGCTGAAACATGTTTATTTCTGCTGAAAAACACGTTTAGACCCTTTCTGCACACTGGGGTTAAGGGCTTAGTGTGTGGGCTCTTCTGAGCCTTGCTGTTACAAGGAGATTCAGTTGTCTGAAGAAACGCGTTTATTTCGGGCTGAAAAACACGTTTTGAAAAGTGTGATGTTACTGCCCCATAACTTACATGGGGTTGACCAAACTTGCAGAAACATGTTTATTTCTGCTGAAAAACACGTTTTGACCCTTTCTGCACACTGGGGTTAAAGGCTGAGTGTGTGGGCTCTTCTGAGCCTTGCTGTTACAAGGAGATTCAGTTGTCTGAAAAACGCGTTTATTTCGGGCTGAAAAACACGTTTTGAAAAGTGTGATGTTACTGCCCCATAACTTACATGGGGTTGACCAAACTTGCAGAAACATGTTTATTTCTGCTGAAAAACACGTTTTGACCCTTTCTGCACACTGGGGTTAAGGGCTTAGTGTGTGGGCTCTTCTGAGCCTTGCTGTTACAAGGAGATTCAGTTGTCTGAAAAAACGCGTTTATTTCTGGCTGAAAAACATGTTTTGAAAAGTGTGATGTTACTGCCCCATAACTTACATGGGGTTGACCAAACTTGCAGAAACATGTTTATTTCTGCTGAAAAACACGTTTTGACCCTTTCTGCACACTGGGGTTAAGGGGTGAGTGTGTGGGCTCTTCTGAGCCTTGCTGTTACAAGGAGATTCAGTTGTCTGAAAAAACGCGTTTATTTCGGGCTGAAAAACACGTTTTGAAAAGTGTGATGTTACTGCCCCATAACTTACATGGGGTTGACCAAACTTGCAGAAACATGTTTATTTCTGCTGAAAAACACGTTTTGACCCTTTCTGCACACTGGGGTTAAGGGCTTAGTGTGTGGGCTCTTCTGAGCCTTGCTGTTACAAGGAGATTCAGTTGTCTGAAAAAACGCGTTTATTTCGGGCTGAAAAACATGTTTTGAAAAGTGTGATGTTACTGCCCCATAACTTACATGGGGTTGACCAAACTTGCAGAAACATGTTTATTTCTGCTGAAAAACACGTTTTGACCCTTTCTGCACACTGGGGTTAAGGGGTGAGTGTGTGGGCTCTTCTGAGCCTTGCTGTTACAAGGAGATTCAGTTGTCTGAAAAAACGCGTTTATTTCGGGCTGAAAAACATGTTTTGAAAAGTGTGATGTTACTGCCCCATAACTTACATGGGGTTGACCAAACTTGCAGAAACATGTTTATTTCTGCTGAAAAACACGTTTTGACCCTTTCTGCACACTGGGGTTAAGGGCTTAGTGTGTGGGCTCTTCTGAGCCTTGCTGTTACAAGGAGATTCAGTTGTCTGAAAAAACGCGTTTATTTCGGGCTGAAAAACATGTTTTGAAAAGTGTGATGTTACTGCCCCATAACTTACATGGGGTTGACCAAACTTGCAGAAACATGTTTATTTCTGCTGAAAAACACGTTTTGACCCTTTCTGCACTCTGGGGTTAAGGGCTGAGTGTGTGGGCTCTTCTGAGCCTTGCTGTTACAAGGAGATTCAGTTGTCTGAAAAAACGCGTTTATTTCGGGCTGAAAAACACGTTTTGAAAAGTGTGATGTTACTGCCCCATAACTTACATGGGGTTGACCAAACCTGCAGAAACATGTTTATTTCTGCTGAAAAACACGTTTTGACCCTTTCTGCACACTGGGGTTAAGGGCTGAGTGTGTGGGCACTTCTGAGCCTTGCTGTTACAAGTAGATTCAGTTGTCTGAAAAAACGCGTTTATTTCGGGCTGAAAAACACGTTTTGAAAAGTGTGATGTTACTGCCCCATAACTTACATGGGGTTGACCAAACTTGCAGAAACATGTTTATTTCTGCTGAAAAACACGTTTTGACCCTTTCTGCACACTGGGTTAAGGGCTGAGTGTGTGGGCTCTTCTGAGCCTTGCTGTTACAAGGAGATTCAGTTGTCTGAAAAAACGCGTTTATTTCGGGCTGAAAAACACGTTTTGAAAAGTGTGATGTTACTGCCCCATAACTTACATGGGGTTGACCAAACTTGCAGAAACATGTTTATTTCTGCTGAAAAACACGTTTTGACCCTTTCTGCACACTGGGGTTAAGGGCTTAGTGTGTGGGCTCTTCTGAGCCTTGCTGTTACAAGGAGATTCAGTTGTCTGAAAAAACGCGTTTATTTCGGGCTGAAAAACACGTTTTGAAAAGTGTGATGTTACTGCCCCATAACTTACATGGGGTTGACCAAACCTGCAGAAACATGTTTATTTCTGCTGAAAAACACGTTTTGACCCTTTCTGCACACTGGGGTTAAGGGCTGAGTGTGTGGGCACTTCTGAGCCTTGCTGTTACAAGTAGATTCAGTTGTCTGAAAAAACGCG
>NW_027168242.1:0-50615 GCF_040954835.1 Lepisosteus oculatus
CTGAAAAACACGTTTTGACACTTTCTGTACACTGGGGTTAAGGGCTGAGTGTGTGGGCTCTTCTGAGCCTTGCTGTTACAAGGAGATTCAGTTGTCTGAAAAAACGCGTTTATTTCGGGCTGAAAAACACGTTTTCAAAAGTGTGATGTTACTGCCCCATAACTTACATGGGGTTGACCAAACTTGCAGAAACATGTTTATTTCTGCTGAAAAACGTTTTGACACTTTCTGCACACTGGGGTTAAGGGCTGAGTGTGTGGGCTCTTCTGAGCCTTGCTGTTACAAGGAGATTCAGTTGTCTGAAAAAACGCGCTTATTTCGGGCTGAAAAACACGTTTTGAAACGTGTGATGTTACTGCCCCATAACTTACATGGGGTTGACCAAACTTGCAGAAACATGTTTATTTCTGCTGAAAAACACGTTTTGACACTTTCTGCACACTGGGGTTAAGGGCTGAGTGTGTGGGCTCTTCTAAGCCTTGCTGTTACAAGGAGATTCAGTTGTCTGAAAAAAGCGTTTATTTCGGGCTGAAAAACACGTTTTCAAAAGTGTGATGTTACTGCCCCATAACTTACATGGGGTTGACCAAACTTGCAGAAACATGTTTATTTCTGCTGAAAAAACACGTTTTGACACTTTCTGTACAATGGGGTTAAGGGCTGAGTTGTGGGCTCTTCTGAGCCTTGCTGTTACAAGGAGATTCAGTTGTCTGAAAAAACGCGTTTATTTCGGGCTGAAAAACACGTTTTCAAAAGTGTGATGTTACTGCCCCATAACTTACATGGGGTTGACCAAACTTGCAGAAACATGTTTATTTCTGCTGAAAAACACGTTTTGACACTTTCTGTACACTGGGGTTAAGGGCTGAGTGTGTGGGCTCTTCTAAGCCTTGCTGTTACAAGGAGATTCAGTTGTCTGAAAAAACGCGTTTATTTCGGGCTGAAAAACACGTTTTCAAAAGTGTGATGTTACTGCCCCATAACTTACATGGGGTTGACCAAACTTGCAGAAACATGTTTATTTCTGCTGAAAACACGTTTTGACACTTTCTGTACACTGGGGTTAAGGGCTGAGTGTGTGGGCTCTTCTGAGCCTTGCTGTTACAAGGAGATTCAGTTGTCTGAAAAACGCGTTTATTTCGGGCTGAAAAACACGTTTTCAAAAGTGTAATGTTACTGCCCCATAACTTACATGGGGTTGACCAAACTTGCAGAAACATGTTTATTTCTGCTGAAAAACACGTTTTGACACTTTCTGTACACTGGGGTTAAGGGCTGAGTGTGTGGGCTCTTCTAAGCCTTGCTGTTACAAGGAGATTCAGTTGTCTGAAAAAACGCGTTTATTTCGGGCTGAAAAACACGTTTTCAAAAGTGTGATGTTACTGCCCCATAACTTACATGGGGTTGACCAAACTTGCAGAAACATGTTTATTTCTGCCTGAAAAACACGTTTTGACACTTTCTGTACACTGGGGTTAAGGGCTGAGTGTGTGGGCTCTTCTGAGCCTTGCTGCTACAAGGAGATTCAGTTGTCTGAAAAAACGTGCTTATTTCGGGCTGAAAAACACGTTTTCAAAAGTGTGATGTTACTGCCCCATAACTTACATGGGGTTGACCAAACTTGCAGAAACATGTTTATTTCTGCTGAAAAACACGTTTTGACCCTTTCTGCACACTGGGGTTAAGGGCTGAGTGTGTGGGCTCTTCTGAGCCTTGCTGTTACAAGGAGATTCAGTTGTCTGAAAAAACGCGCTTATTTCGGGCTGAAAAACACGTTTTGAAAAGTGTGATGTTACTGCCCCATAACTTACATGGGGTTGACCAAACTTGCAGAAACATGTTTATTTCTGCTGAAAAACACGTTTTGACCCTTTCTGCACACTGGGGTTAAGGGCTGAGTGTGTGGGCTCTTCTGAGCCTTGCTGTTACAAGGAGATTCAGTTGTCTGAAAAAACGCGTTTATTTCGGGCTGAAAAACACGTTTTCAAAAGTGTGATGTTACTGCCCCATAACTTACATGGGGTTGACCAAACTTGCAGAAACATGTTTATTTCTGCTGAAAAACACGTTTTGACCCTTTCTGCACACTGGGGTTAAGGGCTGAGTGTGTGGGCTCTTCTGAGCCTTGCTGTTACAAGGAGATTCAGTTGTCTGAAAAAACGCGTTTATTTCGGGCTGAAAAACACGTTTTCAAAAGTGTGATGTTACTGCCCCATAACTTACATGGGGTTGACCAAACTTGCAGAAACATGTTTATTTCTGCTGAAAAACACGTTTTGACCCTTTCTGCACACTGGGTTAAGGGCTGAGTGTGTGGGCTCTTCTGAGCCTTGCTGTTACAAGGAGATTCAGTTGTCTGAAAAAACGCGCTTATTTCGGGCTGAAAAACACGTTTTGAAAAGTGTGATGTTACTGCCCCATAACTTACATGGGGTTGACCAAACTTGCAGAAACATGTTTATTTCTGCTGAAAAACACGTTTTGACCCTTTCTGCACACTGGGGTTAAGGGCTGAGTGTGTGGGCTCTTCTGAGCCTTGCTGTTACAAGGAGATTCAGTTGTCTGAAAAAACGCGTTTATTTCGGGCTGAAAAACACGTTTTCAAAAGTGTGATGTTACTGCCCCATAACTTACATGGGGTTGACCAAACTTGCAGAAACATGTTTATTTCTGCTGAAAAACACGTTTTGACCCTTCTGCACACTGGGGTTAAGGGCTGAGTGTGTGGGCTCTTCTGAGCCTTGCTGTTACAAGGAGATTCAGTTGTCTGAAAAAACGCGTTTATTTCGGGCTGAAAAACACGTTTTCAAAAGTGTGATGTTACTGCCCCATAACTTACATGGGGTTGACCAAACTTGCAGAAACATGTTTATTTCTGCTGAAAAACACGTTTTGACACTTTCTGTACACTGGGGTTAAGGGCTGAGTGTGTGGGCTCTTCTGAGCCTTGCTGTTACAAGGAGATTCAGTTGTCTGAAAAAACGTGCTTATTTCGGGCTGAAAAACACGTTTTCAAAAGTGTGATGTTACTGCCCCATAACTTACATGGGGTTGACCAAACTTGCAGAAACATGTTTATTTCTGCTGAAAAACACGTTTTGACACTTTCTGTACACTGGGGTTAAGGGCTGAGTGTGTGGGCTCTTCTGAGCCTTGCTGTTACAAGGAGATTCAGTTGTCTGAAAAAACGCGTTTATTTCGGGCTGAAAAACACGTTTTCAAAAGTGTGATGTTACTGCCCCATAACTTACATGGGGTTGACCAAACTTGCAGAAACATGTTTATTTCTGCTGAAAAACACGTTTTGACACTTTCTGTACACTGGGGTTAAGGGCTGAGTGTGTGGGCTCTTCTGAGCCTTGCTGTTACAAGGAGATTCAGTTGTCTGAAAAAACGCGTTTATTTCGGGCTGAAAAACACGTTTTCAAAAGTGTGATGTTACTGCCCCATAACTTACATGGGGTTGACCAAACTTGCAGAAACATGTTTATTTCTGCTGAAAAACACGTTTTGACACTTTCTGTACACTGGGGTTAAGGGCTGAGTGTGTGGGCTCTTCTGAGCCTTGCTGTTACAAGGAGATTCAGTTGTCTGAAAAAACGTGCTTATTTCGGGCTGAAAAACACGTTTTCAAAAGTGTGATGTTACTGCCCCATAACTTACATGGGGTTGACCAAACTTGCAGAAACATGTTTATTTCTGCTGAAAAACACGTTTTGACCCTTTCTGCACACTGGGGTTAAGGGCTGAGTGTGTGGGCTCTTCTGAGCCTTGCTGCTACAAGGAGATTCAGTTGTCTGAAAAAACGTGCTTATTTCGGGCTGAAAAACACGTTTTCAAAAGTGTGATGTTACTGCCCCATAACTTACATGGGGTTGACCAAACTTGCAGAAACATGTTTATTTCTGCTGAAAAACACGTTTTGACCCTTTCTGCACACTGGGGTTAAGGGCTGAGTGTGTGGGCTCTTCTGAGCCTTGCTGTTACAAGGAGATTCAGTTGTCTGAAAAAACGCGCTTATTTCGGGCTGAAAAACACGTTTTGAAAAGTGTGATGTTACTGCCCCATAACTTACATGGGGTTGACCAAACTTGCAGAAACATGTTTATTTCTGCTGAAAAACACGTTTTGACCCTTTCTGCACACTGGGGTTAAGGGCTGAGTGTGTGGGCTCTTCTGAGCCTTGCTGTTACAAGGAGATTCAGGTGTCTGAAAAAACGCGTTTATTTCGGGCTGAAAAACACGTTTTCAAAAGTGTGATGTTACTGCCCCATAACTTACATGGGGTTGACCAAACTTGCAGAAACATGTTTATTTCTGCTGAAAAACACGTTTTGACACTTTCTGTACACTGGGGTTAAGGGCTGAGTGTGTGGGCTCTTCTGAGCCTTGCTGTTACAAGGAGATTCAGTTGTCTGAAAAAACGCGTTTATTTCGGGCTGAAAAACACGTTTTCAAAAGTGTGATGTTACTGCCCCATAACTTACATGGGGTTGACCAAACTTGCAGAAACATGTTTATTTCTGCTGAAAAACACGTTTTGACACTTTCTGTACACTGGGGTTAAGGGCTGAGTGTGTGGGCTCTTCTGAGCCTTGCTGTTACAAGGAGATTCAGTTGTCTGAAAAAACGCGCTTATTTCGGGCTGAAAAACACGTTTTTGAAACGTGTGATGTTACTGCCCCATAACTTACATGGGGTTGACCAAACTTGCAGAAACATGTTTATTTCTGCTGAAAAACACGTTTTGACACTTTCTGCACACTGGGGTTAAGGGCTGAGTGTGTGGGCTCTTCTAAGCCTTGGTGTTACAAGGAGATTCAGTTGTCTGAAAAAACGCGTTTATTTCGGGCTGAAAAACACGTTTTCAAAAGTGTGATGTTACTGCCCCATAACTTTCATGGGGTTGACCAAACTTGCAGAAACATGTTTATTTCTGCTGAAAAACACGTTTTGACACTTTCTGTACACTGGGGTTAAGGGCTGAGTGTGTGGGCTCTTCTGAGCCTTGCTGCTACAAGGAGATTCAGTTGTCTGAAAAAACGTGCTTATTTCGGGCTGAAAAACACGTTTTCAAAAGTGTGATGTTACTGCCCCATAACTTACATGGGGTTGACCAAACTTGCAGAAACATGTTTATTTCTGCTGAAAAACACGTTTTGACCCTTTCTGCACACTGGGGTTAAGGGCTGAGTGTGTGGGCTCTTCTGAGCCTTGCTGTTACAAGGAGATTCAGTTGTCTGAAAAAACGCGCTTATTTCGGGCTGAAAAACACGTTTTGAAAAGTGTGATGTTACTGCCCCATAACTTACATGGGGTTGACCAAACTTGCAGAAACATGTTTATTTCTGCTGAAAAACACGTTTTGACCCTTTCTGCACACTGGGGTTAAGGGCTGAGTGTGTGGGCTCTTCTGAGCCTTGCTGTTACAAGGAGATTCAGTTGTCTGAAAAAACGCGTTTATTTCGGGCTGAAAAACACGTTTTCAAAAGTGTGATGTTACTGCCCCATAACTTACATGGGGTTGACCAAACTTGCAGAAACATGTTTATTTCTGCTGAAAAACACGTTTTGACCCTTTCTGCACACTGGGGTTAAGGGCTGAGTGTGTGGGCTCTTCTGAGCCTTGCTGTTACAAGGAGATTCAGTTGTCTGAAAAAACGCGTTTATTTCGGGCTGAAAAACACGTTTTCAAAAGTGTGATGTTACTGCCCCATAACTTACATGGGGTTGACCAAACTTGCAGAAACATGTTTATTTCTGCTGAAAAACACGTTTTGACACTTTCTGTACACTGGGGTTAAGGGCTGAGTGTGTGGGCTCTTCTGAGCCTTGCTGTTACAAGGAGATTCAGTTGTCTGAAAAAACGTGCTTATTTCGGGCTGAAAAACACGTTTTCAAAAGTGTGATGTTACTGCCCCATAACTTACATGGGGTTGACCAAACTTGCAGAAACATGTTTATTTCTGCTGAAAAACACGTTTTGACACTTTCTGTACACTGGGGTTAAGGGCTGAGTGTGTGGGCTCTTCTGAGCCTTGCTGTTACAAGGAGATTCAGTTGTCTGAAAAAACGCGTTTATTTCGGGCTGAAAAACACGTTTTCAAAAGTGTGATGTTACTGCCCCATAACTTACATGGGGTTGACCAAACTTGCAGAAACATGTTTATTTCTGCTGAAAAACACGTTTTGACCCTTTCTGCACACTGGGGTTAAGGGCTGAGTGTGTGGGCTCTTCTGAGCCTTGCTGCTACAAGGAGATTCAGTTGTCTGAAAAAACGTGCTTATTTCGGGCTGAAAAACACGTTTTCAAAAGTGTGATGTTACTGCCCCATAACTTACATGGGGTTGACCAAACTTGCAGAAACATGTTTATTTCTGCTGAAAAACACGTTTTGACACTTTCTGTACACTGGGGTTAAGGGCTGAGTGTGTGGGCTCTTCTGAGCCTTGCTGTTACAAGGAGATTCAGTTGTCTGAAAAAACGCGTTTATTTCGGGCTGAAAAACACGTTTTCAAAAGTGTGATGTTACTGCCCCATAACTTACATGGGGTTGACCAAACTTGCAGAAACATGTTTATTTCTGCTGAAAAACACGTTTTGACACTTTCTGTACACTGGGGTTAAGGGCTGAGTGTGTGGGCTCTTCTGAGCCTTGCTGTTACAAGGAGATTCAGTTGTCTGAAAAAACGCGTTTATTTCGGGCTGAAAAACACGTTTTCAAAAGTGTGATGTTACTGCCCCATAACTTACATGGGGTTGACCAAACTTGCAGAAACATGTTTATTTCTGCTGAAAAACACGTTTTGACACTTTCTGTACACTGGGGTTAAGGGCTGAGTGTGTGGGCTCTTCTGAGCCTTGCTGTTACAAGGAGATTCAGTTGTCTGAAAAAACGCGTTTATTTCGGGCTGAAAAACACGTTTTCAAAAGTGTGATGTTACTGCCCCATAACTTACATGGGGTTGACCAAACTTGCAGAAACATGTTTATTTCTGCTGAAAAACACGTTTTGACACTTTCTGTACACTGGGGTTAAGGGCTGAGTGTGTGGGCTCTTCTGAGCCTTGCTGTTACAAGGAGATTCAGTTGACTGAAAAAACGTGCTTATTTCGGGCTGAAAAACACGTTTTCAAAAGTGTGATGTTACTGCCCCATAACTTACATGGGGTTGACCAAACTTGCAGAAACATGTTTATTTCTGCTGAAAAACACGTTTTGACACTTTCTGTACACTGGGGTTAAGGGCTGAGTGTGTGGGCTCTTCTGAGCCTTGCTGTTACAAGGAGATTCAGTTGTCTGAAAAAACGCGTTTATTTCGGGCTGAAAAACACGTTTTCAAAAGTGTGATGTTACTGCCCCATAACTTACATGGGGTTGACCAAACTTGCAGAAACATGTTTATTTCTGCTGAAAAACACGTTTTGACACTTTCTGCACACTGGGGTTAAGGGCTGAGTGTGTGGGCTCTTCTGAGCCTTGCTGTTACAAGGAGATTCAGTTGTCTGAAAAAACGCGCTTATTTCGGGCTGAAAAACACGTTTTGAAACGTGTGATGTTACTGCCCCATAACTTACATGGGGTTGACCAAACTTGCAGAAACATGTTTATTTCTGCTGAAAAACACGTTTTGACACTTTCTGCACACTGGGGTTAAGGGCTGAGTGTGTGGGCTCTTCTAAGCCTTGCTGTTACAAGGAGATTCAGTTGTCTGAAAAAACGCGTTTATTTCGGGCTGAAAAACACGTTTTCAAAAGTGTGATGTTACTGCCCCATAACTTACATGGGGTTGACCAAACTTGCAGAAACATGTTTATTTCTGCTGAAAAACACGTTTTGACACTTTCTGTACACTGGGGTTAAGGGCTGAGTGTGTGGGCTCTTCTGAGCCTTGCTGTTACAAGGAGATTCAGTTGTCTGAAAAAACGCGTTTATTTCGGGCTGAAAAACACGTTTTCAAAAGTGTGATGTTACTGCCCCATAACTTACATGGGGTTGACCAAACTTGCAGAAACATGTTTATTTCTGCTGAAAAACACGTTTTGACACTTTCTGTACACTGGGGTTAAGGGCTGAGTGTGTGGGCTCTTCTAAGCCTTGCTGTTACAAGGAGATTCAGTTGTCTGAAAAAACGCGTTTATTTCGGGCTGAAAAACACGTTTTCAAAAGTGTGATGTTACTGCCCCATAACTTACATGGGGTTGACCAAACTTGCAGAAACATGTTTATTTCTGCTGAAAAACACGTTTTGACACTTTCTGTACACTGGGGTTAAGGGCTGAGTGTGTGGGCTCTTCTGAGCCTTGCTGTTACAAGGAGATTCAGTTGTCTGAAAAAACGCGTTTATTTCGGGCTGAAAAACACGTTTTCAAAAGTGTGATGTTACTGCCCCATAACTTACATGGGGTTGACCAAACTTGCAGAAACATGTTTATTTCTGCTGAAAAACACGTTTTGACACTTTCTGTACACTGGGGTTAAGGGCTGAGTGTGTGGGCTCTTCTAAGCCTTGCTGTTACAAGGAGATTCAGTTGTCTGAAAAAACGCGTTTATTTCGGGCTGAAAAACACGTTTTCAAAAGTGTGATGTTACTGCCCCATAACTTACATGGGGTTGACCAAACTTGCAGAAACATGTTTATTTCTGCTGAAAAACACGTTTTGACACTTTCTGTACACTGGGGTTAAGGGCTGAGTGTGTGGGCTCTTCTGAGCCTTGCTGCTACAAGGAGATTCAGTTGTCTGAAAAAACGTGCTTATTTCGGGCTGAAAAACACGTTTTCAAAAGTGTGATGTTACTGCCCCATAACTTACATGGGGTTGACCAAACTTGCAGAAACATGTTTATTTCTGCTGAAAAACACGTTTTGACCCTTTCTGCACACTGGGGTTAAGGGCTGAGTGTGTGGGCTCTTCTGAGCCTTGCTGTTACAAGGAGATTCAGTTGTCTGAAAAAACGCGTTTATTTCGGGCAGAAAAACACGTTTTCAAAAGTGTGATGTTACTGCCCCATAACTTACATGGGGTTGACCAAACTTGCAGAAACATGTTTATTTCTGCTGAAAAACACGTTTTGACACTTTCTGTACACTGGGGTTAAGGGCTGAGTGTGTGGGCTCTTCTGAGCCTTGCTGTTACAAGGAGATTCAGTTGTCTGAAAAAACGCGTTTATTTCGGGCTGAAAAACACGTTTTCAAAAGTGTGATGTTACTGCCCCATAACTTACATGGGGTTGACCAAACTTGCAGAAACATGTTTATTTCTGCTGAAAAACACGTTTTGACCCTTTCTGCACACTGGGGTTAAGGGCTGAGTGTGTGGGCTCTTCTGAGCCTTGCTGCTACAAGGAGATTCAGTTGTCTGAAAAAACGTGCTTATTTCGGGCTGAAAAACACGTTTTCAAAAGTGTGATGTTACTGCCCCATAACTTACATGGGGTTGACCAAACTTGCAGAAACATGTTTATTTCTGCTGAAAAACACGTTTTGACCCTTTCTGCACACTGGGGTTAAGGGCTGAGTGTGTGGGCTCTTCTGAGCCTTGCTGCTACAAGGAGATTCAGTTGTCTGAAAAAACGTGCTTATTTCGGGCTGAAAAACACGTTTTCAAAAGTGTGATGTTACTGCCCCATAACTTACATGGGGTTGACCAAACTTGCAGAAACATGTTTATTTCTGCTGAAAAACACGTTTTGACACTTTCTGCACACTGGGGTTAAGGGCTGAGTGTGTGGGCTCCTGAGCCTTGCTGCTACAAGGAGATTTCAGTTGTCTGAAAAAACGTGCTTATTTCGGGCTGAAAAACACGTTTTCAAAAAGTGTGATGTTACTGCCCCATAACTTACATGGGGTTGACCAAACTTGCAGAAACATGTTTATTTCTGCTGAAAAACACGTTTTGACCCTTTCTGCACACTGGGGTTAAGGGCTGAGTGTGTGGGCTCTTCTGAGCCTTGCTGTTACAAGGAGATTCAGTTGTCTGAAAAAACGCGTTTATTTCGGGCTGAAAAACACGTTTTCAAAAGTGTGATGTTACTGCCCCATAACTTACATGGGGTTGACCAAACTTGCAGAAACATGTTTATTTCTGCTGAAAAACACGTTTTGACACTTTCTGTACACTGGGGTTAAGGGCTGAGTGTGTGGGCTCTTCTGAGCCTTGCTGTTACAAGGAGATTCAGTTGTCTGAAAAAACGCGTTTATTTCGGGCTGAAAAACACGTTTTCAAAAGTGTGATGTTACTGCCCCATAACTTACATGGGGTTGACCAAACTTGCAGAAACATGTTTATTCTGCTGAAAAACACGTTTTGACACTTTCTGTACACTGGGGTTAAGGGCTGAGTGTGTGGGCTCTTCTAAGCCTTGCTGTTACAAGGAGATTCAGTTGTCTGAAAAAACGCGTTTATTTCGGGCTGAAAAACACGTTTTCAAAAGTGTGATGTTACTGCCCCATAACTTACATGGGGTTGACCAAACTTGCAGAAACATGTTTATTTCTGCTGAAAAACACGTTTTGACACTTTCTGTACACTGGGGTTAAGGGCTGAGTGTGTGGGCTCTTCTGAGCCTTGCTGCTACAAGGAGATTCAGTTGTCTGAAAAAACGTGCTTATTTCGGGCTGAAAAACACGTTTTCAAAAAGTGTGATGTTACTGCCCCATAACTTACATGGGGTTGACCAAACTTGCAGAAACATGTTTATTTCTGCTGAAAAACACGTTTTGACCCTTTCTGCACACTGGGGTTAAGGGCTGAGTGTGTGGGCTCTTCTGAGCCTTGCTGTTACAAGGAGATTCAGTTGTCTGAAAAAACGCGTTTATTTCGGGCTGAAAAACACGTTTTCAAAAGTGTGATGTTACTGCCCCATAACTTACATGGGGTTGACCAAACTTGCAGAAACATGTTTATTTCTGCTGAAAAACACGTTTTGACACTTTCTGTACACTGGGGTTAAGGGCTGAGTGTGTGGGCTCTTCTGAGCCTTGCTGTTACAAGGAGATTCAGTTGTCTGAAAAAACGCGTTTATTTCGGGCTGAAAAACACGTTTTCAAAAGTGTGATGTTACTGCCCCATAACTTACATGGGGTTGACCAAACTTGCAGAAACATGTTTATTTCTGCTGAAAAACACGTTTTGACCCTTTCTGCACACTGGGGTTAAGGGCTGAGTGTGTGGGCTCTTCTGAGCCTTGCTGCTACAAGGAGATTCAGTTGTCTGAAAAAACGTGCTTATTTCGGGCTGAAAAACACGTTTTCAAAAGTGTGATGTTACTGCCCCATAACTTACATGGGGTTGACCAAACTTGCAGAAACATGTTTATTTCTGCTGAAAAACACGTTTTGACCCTTTCTGCACACTGGGGTTAAGGGCTGAGTGTGTGGGCTCTTCTGAGCCTTGCTGCTACAAGGAGATTCAGTTGTCTGAAAAAACGTGCTTATTTCGGGCTGAAAAACACGTTTTCAAAAGTGTGATGTTACTGCCCCATAACTTACATGGGGTTGACCAAACTTGCAGAAACATGTTTATTTCTGCTGAAAAACACGTTTTGACACTTTCTGTACACTGGGGTTAAGGGCTGAGTGTGTGGGCTCTTCTGAGCCTTGCTGCTACAAGGAGATTCAGTTGTCTGAAAAAACGTGCTTATTTCGGGCTGAAAAACACGTTTTCAAAAGTGTGATGTTACTGCCCCATAACTTAAATGGGGTTGACCAAACTTGCAGAAACATGTTTATTTCTGCTGAAAAACACGTTTTGACCCTTTCTGCACACTGGGGTTAAGGGCTGAGTGTGTGGGCTCTTCTGAGCCTTGCTGTTACAAGGAGATTCAGTTGTCTGAAAAAACGCGTTTATTTCGGGCTGAAAAACACGTTTTCAAAAGTGTGATGTTACTGCCCCATAACTTACATGGGGTTGACCAAACTTGCAGAAACATGTTTATTTCTGCTGAAAAACACGTTTTGACACTTTCTGTACACTGGGGTTAAGGGCTGAGTGTGTGGGCTCTTCTGAGCCTTGCTGTTACAAGGAGATTCAGTTGTCTGAAAAAACGCGTTTATTTCGGGCTGAAAAACACGTTTTCAAAAGTGTGATGTTACTGCCCCATAACTTACATGGGGTTGACCAAACTTGCAGAAACATGTTTATTTCTGCTGAAAAACACGTTTTGACCCTTTCTGCACACTGGGGTTAAGGGCTGAGTGTGTGGGCTCTTCTGAGCCTTGCTGCTACAAGGAGATTCAGTTGTCTGAAAAAACGTGCTTATTTCGGGCTGAAAAACACGTTTTCAAAAGTGTGATGTTACTGCCCCATAACTTACATGGGGTTGACCAAACTTGCAGAAACATGTTTATTTCTGCTGAAAAACACGTTTTGACACTTTCTGTACACTGGGGTTAAGGGCTGAGTGTGTGGGCTCTTCTGAGCCTTGCTGTTACAAGGAGATTCAGTTGTCTGAAAAACGCGTTTATTTCGGGCTGAAAAACACGTTTTCAAAAGTGTGATGTTACTGCCCCATAACTTACATGGGGTTGACCAAACTTGCAGAAACATGTTTATTTCTGCTGAAAAACACGTTTTGACCCTTTCTGCACACTGGGGTTAAGGGCTGAGTGTGTGGGCTCTTCTGAGCCTTGCTGCTACAAGGAGATTCAGTTGTCTGAAAAAACGTGCTTATTTCGGGCTGAAAAACACGTTTTCAAAAGTGTGATGTTACTGCCCATAACTTACATGGGGTTGACCAAACTTGCAGAAACATGTTTATTTCTGCTGAAAAACACGTTTTGACACTTTCTGTACACTGGGGTTAAGGGCTGAGTGTGTGGGCTCTTCTGAGCCTTGCTGCTACAAGGAGATTCAGTTGTCTGAAAAAACGTGCTTATTTCGGGCTGAAAAACACGTTTTCAAAAGTGTGATGTTACTGCCCCATAACTTACATGGGGTTGACCAAACTTGCAGAAACATGTTTATTTCTGCTGAAAACACGTTTTGACCCTTTCTGCACACTGGGGTTAAGGGCTGAGTGTGTGGGCTCTTCTGAGCCTTGCTGTTACAAGGAGATTCAGTTGTCTGAAAAAACGCGTTTATTTCGGGCTGAAAAACACGTTTTCAAAAGTGTGATGTTACTGCCCCATAACTTACATGGGGTTGACCAAACTTGCAGAAACATGTTTATTTCTGCTGAAAAACACGTTTTGACCCTTTCTGCACACTGGGGTTAAGGGCTGAGTGTGTGGGCTCTTCTGAGCCTTGCTGTTACAAGGAGATTCAGTTGTCTGAAAAACGCGTTTATTTCGGGCTGAAAACACGTTTTCAAAAGTGTGATGTTACTGCCCCATAACTTACATGGGGTTGACCAAACTTGCAGAAACATGTTTATTTCTGCTGAAAAACACGTTTTGACCCTTTCTGCACACTGGGTTAAGGGCTGAGTGTGTGGGCTCTTCTGAGCCTTGCTGTTACAAGGAGATTCAGTTGTCTGAAAAAACGCGTTTATTTCGGGCTGAAAAACACGTTTTCAAAAGTGTGATGTTACTGCCCCATAACTTACATGGGGTTGACCAAACTTGCAGAAACATGTTTATTTCTGCTGAAAAACACGTTTTGACACTTTCTGTACACTGGGGTTAAGGGCTGAGTGTGTGGGCTCTTCTGAGCCTTGCTGTTACAAGGAGATTCAGTTGTCTGAAAAAACGTGCTTATTTCGGGCTGAAAAACACGTTTTCAAAAGTGTGATGTTACTGCCCCATAACTTACATGGGGTTGACCAAACTTGCAGAAACATGTTTATTTCTGCTGAAAAACACGTTTTGACACTTTCTGTACACTGGGGTTAAGGGCTGAGTGTGTGGGCTCTTCTGAGCCTTGCTGTTACAAGGAGATTCAGTTGTCTGAAAAAACGCGTTTATTTCGGGCTGAAAAACACGTTTTCAAAAGTGTGATGTTACTGCCCCATAACTTACATGGGGTTGACCAAACTTGCAGAAACATGTTTATTTCTGCTGAAAAACACGTTTTGACCCTTTCTGCACACTGGGGTTAAGGGCTGAGTGTGTGGGCTCTTCTGAGCCTTGCTGCTACAAGGAGATTCAGTTGTCTGAAAAAACGTGCTTATTTCGGGCTGAAAAACACGTTTTCAAAAGTGTGATGTTACTGCCCCATAACTTACATGGGGTTGACCAAACTTGCAGAAACATGTTTATTTCTGCTGAAAAACACGTTTTGACACTTTCTGTACACTGGGGTTAAGGGCTGAGTGTGTGGGCTCCTCTGAGCCTTGCTGTTACAAGGAGATTCAGTTGTCTGAAAAAACGCGTTTATTTCGGGCTGAAAAACACGTTTTCAAAAGTGTGATGTTACTGCCCCATAACTTACATGGGGTTGACCAAACTTGCAGAAACATGTTTATTTCTGCTGAAAAACACGTTTTGACACTTTCTGTACACTGGGGTTAAGGGCTGAGTGTGTGGGCTCTTCTGAGCCTTGCTGTTACAAGGAGATTCAGTTGTCTGAAAAAACGCGTTTATTTCGGGCTGAAAAACACGTTTTCAAAAAGTGTGATGTTACTGCCCCATAACTTACATGGGGTTGACCAAACTTGCAGAAACATGTTTATTTCTGCTGAAAAACACGTTTTGACACTTTCTGTACACTGGGGTTAAGGGCTGAGTGTGTGGGCTCTTCTGAGCCTTGCTGTTACAAGGAGATTCAGTTGTCTGAAAAACGTGCTTATTTCGGGCTGAAAAACACGTTTTCAAAAGTGTGATGTTACTGCCCCATAACTTACATGGGGTTGACCAAACTTGCAGAAACATGTTTATTTCTGCTGAAAACACGTTTTGACACTTTTCTGTACACTGGGGTTAAGGGCTGAGTGTGTGGGCTCTTCTGAGCCTTGCTGCTACAAGGAGATCAGTTGTCTGAAAAAACGTGCTTATTTCGGGCTGAAAAACACGTTTTCAAAAGTGTGATGTTACTGCCCCATAACTTACATGGGGTTGACCAAACTTGCAGAAACATGTTTATTTCTGCTGAAAAACACGTTTTGACCCTTTCTGCACACTGGGGTTAAGGGCTGAGTGTGTGGGCTCTTCTGAGCCTTGCTGTTACAAGGAGATTCAGTTGTCTGAAAAAACGCGTTTATTTCGGGCTGAAAAACACGTTTTCAAAAGTGTGATGTTACTGCCCCATAACTTACATGGGGTTGACCAAACTTGCAGAAACATGTTTATTTCTGCTGAAAAACACGTTTTGACACTTTCTGTACACTGGGGTTAAGGGCTGAGTGTGTGGGCTCTTCTGAGCCTTGCTGTTACAAGGAGATTCAGTTGTCTGAAAAAACGCGTTTATTTCGGGCTGAAAACACGTTTTCAAAAGTGTGATGTTACTGCCCCATAACTTACATGGGGTTGACCAAACTTGCAGAAACATGTTTATTTCTGCTGAAAAACACGTTTTGACACTTTCTGTACACTGGGGTTAAGGGCTGAGTGTGTGGGCTCTTCTGAGCCTTGCTGTTACAAGGAGATTCAGTTGTCTGAAAAAAACGCGTTTATTTCGGGCTGAAAAACACGTTTTCAAAAGTGTGATGTTACTGCCCCATAACTTACATGGGGTTGACCAAACTTGCAGAAACATGTTTATTTCTGCTGAAAAACACGTTTTGACACTTTCTGTACACTGGGGTTAAGGGCTGAGTGTGTGGGCTCTTCTGAGCCTTGCTGTTACAAGGAGATTCAGTTGTCTGAAAAAACGTGCTTATTTCGGGCTGAAAAACACGTTTTCAAAAGTGTGATGTTACTGCCCCATAACTTACATGGGGTTGACCAAACTTGCAGAAACATGTTTATTTCTGCTGAAAAACACGTTTTGACACTTTCTGTACACTGGGGTTAAGGGCTGAGTGTGTGGGCTCTTCTGAGCCTTGCTGTTACAAGGAGATTCAGTTGTCTGAAAAAACGCGTTTATTTCGGGCTGAAAAACACGTTTTCAAAAGTGTGATGTTACTGCCCCATAACTTACATGGGGTTGACCAAACTTGCAGAAACATGTTTATTTCTGCTGAAAAACACGTTTTGACACTTTCTGCACACTGGGGTTAAGGGCTGAGTGTGTGGGCTCTTCTGAGCCTTGCTGTTACAAGGAGATTCAGTTGTCTGAAAAAACGCGCTTATTTCGGGCTGAAAACACGTTTTGAAACGTGTGATGTTACTGCCCCATAACTTACATGGGGTTGACCAAACTTGCAGAAAACATGTTTATTTCTGCTGAAAAACACGTTTTGACACTTTCTGCACACTGGGGTTAAGGGCTGAGTGTGTGGGCTCTTCTAAGCCTTGCTGTTACAAGGAGATTCAGTTGTCTGAAAAAACGCGTTTATTTCGGGCTGAAAAAACACGTTTTCAAAAGTGTGATGTTACTGCCCCATAACTTACATGGGGTTGACCAAACTTGCAGAAACATGTTTATTTCTGCTGAAAAACACGTTTTGACACTTCTGTACACTGGGGTTAAGGGCTGAGTGTGTGGGCTCTTCTGAGCCTTGCTGTTACAAGGAGATTCAGTTGTCTGAAAAAACGCGTTTATTTCGGGCTGAAAAACACGTTTTCAAAAGTGTGATGTTACTGCCCCATAACTTACATGGGGTTGACCAAACTTGCAGAAACATGTTTATTTCTGCTGAAAAACACGTTTTGACACTTTCTGTACACTGGGGTTAAGGGCTGAGTGTGTGGGCTCTTCTAAGCCTTGCTGTTACAAGGAGATTCAGTTGTCTGAAAAAACGCGTTTATTTCGGGCTGAAAAACACGTTTTCAAAAGTGTGATGTTACTGCCCCATAACTTACATGGGGTTGACCAAACTTGCAGAAATATGTTTATTTCTGCTGAAAAACACGTTTTGACACTTTCTGTACACTGGGGTTAAGGGCTGAGTGTGTGGGCTCTTCTGAGCCTTGCTGTTACAAGGAGATTCAGTTGTCTGAAAAAACGCGTTTATTTCGGGCTGAAAAACACGTTTTCAAAAGTGTGATGTTACTGCCCCATAACTTACATGGGGTTGACCAAACTTGCAGAAACATGTTTATTTCTGCTGAAAAACACGTTTTGACACTTTCTGTACACTGGGGTTAAGGGCTGAGTGTGTGGGCTCTTCTAAGCCTTGCTGTTACAAGGAGATTCAGTTGTCTGAAAAAACGCGTTTATTTCGGGCTGAAAAACACGTTTTCAAAAGTGTGATGTTACTGCCCCATAACTTACATGGGGTTGACCAAACTTGCAGAAACATGTTTATTTCTGCTGAAAAACACGTTTTGACACTTTCTGTACACTGGGGTTAAGGGCTGAGTGTGTGGGCTCTTCTGAGCCTTGCTGCTACAAGGAGATTCAGTTGTCTGAAAAAACGTGCTTATTTCGGGCTGAAAAACACGTTTTCAAAAGTGTGATGTTACTGCCCCATAACTTACATGGGGTTGACCAAACTTGCAGAAACATGTTTATTTCTGCTGAAAAACACGTTTTGACCCTTTCTGCACACTGGGGTTAAGGGCTGAGTGTGTGGGCTCTTCTGAGCCTTGCTGTTACAAGGAGATTCAGTTGTCTGAAAAAACGCGTTTATTTCGGGCTGAAAAACACGTTTTCAAAAGTGTGATGTTACTGCCCCATAACTTACATGGGGTTGACCAAACTTGCAGAAACATGTTTATTTCTGCTGAAAAACACGTTTTGACACTTTCTGTACACTGGGGTTAAGGGCTGAGTGTGTGGGCTCTTCTGAGCCTTGCTGTTACAAGGAGATTCAGTTGTCTGAAAAAACGCGTTTATTTCGGGCTGAAAAACACGTTTTCAAAAGTGTGATGTTACTGCCCCATAACTTACATGGGGTTGACCAAACTTGCAGAAACATGTTTATTTCTGCTGAAAAACACGTTTTGACCCTTTCTGCACACTGGGGTTAAGGGCTGAGTGTGTGGGCTCTTCTGAGCCTTGCTGCTACAAGGAGATTCAGTTGTCTGAAAAAACGTGCTTATTTCGGGCTGAAAAACACGTTTTCAAAAGTGTGATGTTACTGCCCCATAACTTACATGGGGTTGACCAAACTTGCAGAAACATTTTTATTTCTGCTGAAAAACACGTTTTGACACTTTCTGTACACTGGGGTTAAGGGCTGAGTGTGTGGGCTCTTCTGAGCCTTGCTGTTACAAGGAGATTCAGTTGTCTGAAAAAACGCGTTTATTTCGGGCTGAAAAACACGTTTTCAAAAGTGTGATGTTACTGCCCCATAACTTACATGGGGTTGACCAAACTTGCAGAAACATGTTTATTTCTGCTGAAAAACACGTTTTGACACTTTCTGTACACTGGGGTTAAGGGCTGAGTGTGTGGGCTCTTCTGAGCCTTGCTGTTACAAGGAGATTCAGTTGTCTGAAAAAACGCGTTTATTTCGGGCTGAAAAACACGTTTTCAAAAGTGTGATGTTACTGCCCCATAACTTACATGGGGTTGACCAAACTTGCAGAAACATGTTTATTTCTGCTGAAAAACACGTTTTGACACTTTCTGTACACTGGGGTTAAGGGCTGAGTGTGTGGGCTCTTCTGAGCCTTGCTGCTACAAGGAGATTCAGTTGTCTGAAAAAACGTGCTTATTTCGGGCTGAAAAACACGTTTTCAAAAGTGTGATGTTACTGCCCCATAACTTACATGGGGTTGACCAAACTTGCAGAAACATGTTTATTTCTGCTGAAAAACACGTTTTGACCCTTTCTGCACACTGGGGTTAAGGGCTGAGTGTGTGGGCTCTTCTGAGCCTTGCTGTTACAAGGAGATTCAGTTGTCTGAAAAAACGCGTTTATTTCGGGCTGAAAAACACGTTTTCAAAAGTGTGATGTTACTGCCCCATAACTTACATGGGGTTGACCAAACTTGCAGAAACATGTTTATTTCTGCTGAAAAACACGTTTTGACACTTTCTGTACACTGGGGTTAAGGGCTGAGTGTGTGGGCTCTTCTGAGCCTTGCTGTTACAAGGAGATTCAGTTGTCTGAAAAAACGCGTTTATTTCGGGCTGAAAAACACGTTTTCAAAAGTGTGATGTTACTGCCCCATAACTTACATGGGTTTGACCAAACTTGCAGAAACATGTTTATTTCTGCTGAAAAACACGTTTTGACCCTTTCTGCACACTGGGGTTAAGGGCTGAGTGTGTGGGCTCTTCTGAGCCTTGCTGCTACAAGGAGATTCAGTTGTCTGAAAAAACGTGCTTATTTCGGGCTGAAAAACACGTTTTCAAAAGTGTGATGTTACTGCCCCATAACTTACATGGGGTTGACCAAACTTGCAGAAACATGTTTATTTCTGCTGAAAAACACGTTTTGACACTTTCTGTACACTGGGGTTAAGGGCTGAGTGTGTGGGCTCTTCTGAGCCTTGCTGTTACAAGGAGATTCAGTTGTCTGAAAAAACGCGTTTATTTCGGGCTGAAAAACACGTTTTCAAAAGTGTGATGTTACTGCCCCATAACTTACATGGGGTTGACCAAACTTGCAGAAACATGTTTATTTCTGCTGAAAAACACGTTTTGACCCTTTCTGCACACTGGGGTTAAGGGCTGAGTGTGTGGGCTCTTCTGAGCCTTGCTGCTACAAGGAGATTCAGTTGTCTGAAAAAACGTGCTTATTTCGGGCTGAAAAACACGTTTTCAAAAGTGTGATGTTACTGCCCCATAACTTACATGGGGTTGACCAAACTTGCAGAAACATGTTTATTTCTGCTGAAAAACACGTTTTGACACTTTCTGTACACTGGGGTTAAGGGCTGAGTGTGTGGGCTCTTCTGAGCCTTGCTGTTACAAGGAGATTCAGTTGTCTGAAAAAACGCGTTTATTTCAGGCTGAAAAACACGTTTTCAAAAGTGTGATGTTACTGCCCCATAACTTACATGGGGTTGACCAAACTTGCAGAAACATGTTTATTTCTGCTGAAAAACACGTTTTGACACTTTCTGTACACTGGGGTTAAGGGCTGAGTGTGTGGGCTCTTCTGAGCCTTGCTGTTACAAGGAGATTCAGTTGTCTGAAAAAACGCGCTTATTTCGGGCTGAAAAACACGTTTGAAACGTGTGATGTTACTGCCCCATAACTTACATGGGGTTGACCAAACTTGCAGAAACATGTTTATTTCTGCTGAAAAACACGTTTTGACACTTTCTGCACACTGGGGTTAAGGGCTGAGTGTGTGGGCTCTTCTAAGCCTTGCTGTTACAAGGAGATTCAGTTGTCTGAAAAAACGCGTTTATTTCGGGCTGAAAAACACGTTTTCAAAAGTGTGATGTTACTGCCCCATAACTTACATGGGGTTGACCAAACTTGCAGAAACATGTTTATTTCTGCTGAAAAACACGTTTTGACACTTTCTGTACACTGGGGTTAAGGGCTGAGTGTGTGGGCTCTTCTGAGCCTTGCTGTTACAAGGAGATTCAGTTGTCTGAAAAAACGCGTTTATTTCGGGCTGAAAAACACGTTTTCAAAAGTGTGATGTTACTGCCCCATAACTTACATGGGGTTGACCAAACTTGCAGAAACATGTTTATTTCTGCTGAAAAACACGTTTTGACACTTTCTGTACACTGGGGTTAAGGGCTGAGTGTGTGGGCTCTTCTAAGCCTTGCTGTTACAAGGAGATTCAGTTGTCTGAAAAAACGCGTTTATTTCGGGCTGAAAAACACGTTTTCAAAAGTGTGATGTTACTGCCCCATAACTTACATGGGGTTGACCAAACTTGCAGAAACATGTTTATTTCTGCTGAAAAACACGTTTTGACACTTTCTGTACACTGGGGTTAAGGGCTGAGTGTGTGGGCTCTTCTGAGCCTTGCTGCTACAAGGAGATTCAGTTGTCTGAAAAAACGTGCTTATTTCGGGCTGAAAAACACGTTTTCAAAAGTGTGATGTTACTGCCCCATAACTTACATGGGGTTGACCAAACTTGCAGAAACATGTTTATTTCTGCTGAAAAACACGTTTTGACCCTTTCTGCACACTGGGGTTAAGGGCTGAGTGTGTGGGCTCTTCTGAGCCTTGCTGTTACAAGGAGATTCAGTTGTCTGAAAAAACGCGTTTATTTCGGGCTGAAAAACACGTTTTCAAAAGTGTGATGTTACTGCCCCATAACTTACATGGGGTTGACCAAACTTGCAGAAACATGTTTATTTCTGCTGAAAAACACGTTTTGACACTTTCTGTACACTGGGGTTAAGGGCTGAGTGTGTGGGCTCTTCTGAGCCTTGCTGTTACAAGGAGATTCAGTTGTCTGAAAAAACGCGTTTATTTCGGGCTGAAAAACACGTTTTCAAAAGTGTGATGTTACTGCCCCATAACTTACATGGGGTTGACCAAACTTGCAGAAACATGTTTATTTCTGCTGAAAAACACGTTTTGACCCTTTCTGCACACTGGGGTTAAGGGCTGAGTGTGTGGGCTCTTCTGAGCCTTGCTGCTACAAGGAGATTCAGTTGTCTGAAAAAACGTGCTTATTTCGGGCTGAAAAACACGTTTTCAAAAGTGTGATGTTACTGCCCCATAACTTACATGGGGTTGACCAAACTTGCAGAAACATGTTTATTTCTGCTGAAAAACACGTTTTGACACTTTCTGTACACTGGGGTTAAGGGCTGAGTGTGTGGGCTCTTCTGAGCCTTGCTGTTACAAGGAGATTCAGTTGTCTGAAAAAACGCGTTTATTTCGGGCTGAAAAACACGTTTTCAAAAGTGTGATGTTACTGCCCCATAACTTACATGGGGTTGACCAAACTTGCAGAAACATGTTTATTTCTGCTGAAAAACACGTTTTGACCCTTTCTGCACACTGGGGTTAAGGGCTGAGTGTGTGGGCTCTTCTGAGCCTTGCTGCTACAAGGAGATTCAGTTGTCTGAAAAAACGTGCTTATTTCGGGCTGAAAAACACGTTTTCAAAAGTGTGATGTTACTGCCCCATAACTTACATGGGGTTGACCAAACTTGCAGAAACATGTTTATTTCTGCTGAAAAACACGTTTTGACACTTTCTGTACACTGGGGTTAAGGGCTGAGTGTGTGGGCTCTTCTGAGCCTTGCTGCTACAAGGAGATTCAGTTGTCTGAAAAAACGTGCTTATTTCGGGCTGAAAAACACGTTTTCAAAAGTGTGATGTTACTGCCCCATAACTTACATGGGGTTGACCAAACTTGCAGAAACATGTTTATTTCTGCTGAAAAACACGTTTTGACCCTTTCTGCACACTGGGGTTAAGGGCTGAGTGTGTGGGCTCTTCTGAGCCTTGCTGTTACAAGGAGATTCAGTTGTCTGAAAAAACGCGTTTATTTCGGGCTGAAAAACACGTTTTCAAAAGTGTGATGTTACTGCCCCATAACTTACATGGGGTTGACCAAACTTGCAGAAACATGTTTATTTCTGCTGAAAAACACGTTTTGACACTTTCTGTACACTGGGGTTAAGGGCTGAGTGTGTGGGCTCTTCTGAGCCTTGCTGTTACAAGGAGATTCAGTTGTCTGAAAAAACGCGTTTATTTCGGGCTGAAAAACACGTTTTCAAAAGTGTGATGTTACTGCCCCATAACTTACATGGGGTTGACCAAACTTGCAGAAACATGTTTATTTCTGCTGAAAAACACGTTTTGACCCTTTCTGCACACTGGGGTTAAGGGCTGAGTGTGTGGGCTCTTCTGAGCCTTGCTGCTACAAGGAGATTCAGTTGTCTGAAAAAACGTGCTTATTTCGGGCTGAAAAACACGTTTTCAAAAGTGTGATGTTACTGCCCCATAACTTACATGGGGTTGACCAAACTTGCAGAAACATGTTTATTTCTGCTGAAAAACACGTTTTGACACTTTCTGTACACTGGGGTTAAGGGCTGAGTGTGTGGGCTCTTCTGAGCCTTGCTGTTACAAGGAGATTCAGTTGTCTGAAAAAACGCGTTTATTTCGGGCTGAAAAACACGTTTTCAAAAAGTGTGATGTTACTGCCCCATAACTTACATGGGGTTGACCAAACTTGCAGAAACATGTTTATTTCTGCTGAAAAACACGTTTTGACCCTTTCTGCACACTGGGGTTAAGGGCTGAGTGTGTGGGCTCTTCTGAGCCTTGCTGCTACAAGGAGATTCAGTTGTCTGAAAAACGTGCTTATTTCGGGCTGAAAAACACGTTTTCAAAAGTGTGATGTTACTGCCCCATAACTTACATGGGGTTGACCAAACTTGCAGAAACATGTTTATTTCTGCTGAAAAACACGTTTTGACACTTTCTGCACACTGGGGTTAAGGGCTGAGTGTGTGGGCTCTTCTAAGCCTTGCTGTTACAAGGAGATTCAGTTGTCTGAAAAAACGCGTTTATTTCGGGCTGAAAAACACGTTTTCAAAAGTGTGATGTTACTGCCCCATAACTTACATGGGGTTGACCAAACTTGCAGAAACATGTTTATTTCTGCTGAAAAACACGTTTTGACACTTTCTGTACACTGGGGTTAAGGGCTGAGTGTGTGGGCTCTTCTGAGCCTTGCTGCTACAAGGAGATTCAGTTGTCTGAAAAAAACGTGCTTATTTCGGGCTGAAAAACACGTTTTCAAAAGTGTGATGTTACTGCCCCATAACTTACATGGGGTTGACCAAACTTGCAGAAACATGTTTATTTCTGCTGAAAAACACGTTTTGACACTTTCTGTACACTGGGGTTAAGGGCTGAGTGTGTGGGCTCTTCTGAGCCTTGCTGTTACAAGGAGATTCAGTTGTCTGAAAAAACGTGCTTATTTCGGGCTGAAAAACACGTTTTCAAAAGTGTGATGTTACTGCCCCATAACTTACATGGGGTTGACCAAACTTGCAGAAACATGTTTATTTCTGCTGAAAAACACGTTTTGACACTTTCTGTACACTGGGGTTAAGGGCTGAGTGTGTGGGCTCTTCTGAGCCTTGCTGTTACAAGGAGATTCAGTTGTCTGAAAAAACGTGCTTATTTCGGGCTGAAAAACACGTTTTCAAAAGTGTGATGTTACTGCCCCATAACTTACATGGGGTTGACCCAAACTTGCAGAAACATGTTTATTTCTGCTGAAAAACAGGTTTTGACACTTTCTGCACACTGGGGTTAAGGGCTGAGTGTGTGGGCTCTTCTGAGCCTTGCTGTTACAAGGAGATTCAGTTGTCTGAAAAAACGCGCTTATTTCGGGCTGAAAAACACGTTTTGAAACGTGTGATGTTACTGCCCCATAACTTACATGGGGTTGACCAAACTTGCAGAAACATGTTTATTTCTGCTGAAAAACACGTTTTGACACTTTCTGCACACTGGGGTTAAGGGCTGAGTGTGTGGGCTCTTCTAAGCCTTGCTGTTACAAGGAGATTCAGTTGTCTGAAAAAACGCGTTTATTTCGGGCTGAAAAACACGTTTTCAAAAGTGTGATGTTACTGCCCCATAACTTTCATGGGGTTGACCAAACTTGCAGAAACATGTTTATTTCTGCTGAAAAACACGTTTTGACACTTTCTGTACACTGGGGTTAAGGGCTGAGTGTGTGGGCTCTTCTGAGCCTTGCTGCTACAAGGAGATTCAGTTGTCTGAAAAAACGTGCTTATTTCGGGCTGAAAAACACGTTTTCAAAAGTGTGATGTTACTGCCCCATAACTTACATGGGGTTGACCAAACTTGCAGAAACATGTTTATTTCTGCTGAAAAACACGTTTTGACCCTTTCTGCACACTGGGGTTAAGGGCTGAGTGTGTGGGCTCTTCTGAGCCTTGCTGTTACAAGGAGATTCAGTTGTCTGAAAAAACGCGCTTATTTCGGGCTGAAAAACACGTTTTGAAAAGTGTGATGTTACTGCCCCATAACTTACATGGGGTTGACCAAACTTGCAGAAACATGTTTATTTCTGCTGAAAAACACGTTTTGACCCTTTCTGCACACTGGGGTTAAGGGCTGAGTGTGTGGGCTCTTCTGAGCCTTGCTGTTACAAGGAGATTCAGTTGTCTGAAAAAACGCGTTTATTTCGGGCTGAAAAACACGTTTTCAAAAGTGTGATGTTACTGCCCCATAACTTACATGGGGTTGACCAAACTTGCAGAAACATGTTTATTTCTGCTGAAAAACACGTTTTGACCCTTTCTGCACACTGGGGTTAAGGGCTGAGTGTGTGGGCTCTTCTGAGCCTTGCTGTTACAAGGAGATTCAGTTGTCTGAAAAAACGCGTTTATTTCGGGCTGAAAAACACGTTTTCAAAAGTGTGATGTTACTGCCCCATAACTTACATGGGGTTGACCAAACTTGCAGAAACATGTTTATTTCTGCTGAAAAACACGTTTTGACACTTTCTGTACACTGGGGTTAAGGGCTGAGTGTGTGGGCTCTTCTGAGCCTTGCTGTTACAAGGAGATTCAGTTGTCTGAAAAAACGTGCTTATTTCGGGCTGAAAAACACGTTTTCAAAAGTGTGATGTTACTGCCCCATAACTTACATGGGGTTGACCAAACTTGCAGAAACATGTTTATTTCTGCTGAAAAACACGTTTTGACCCTTTCTGCACACTGGGGTTAAGGGCTGAGTGTGTGGGCTCTTCTGAGCCTTGCTGCTACAAGGAGATTCAGTTGTCTGAAAAAACGTGCTTATTTCGGGCTGAAAAACACGTTTTCAAAAGTGTGATGTTACTGCCCCATAACTTACATGGGGTTGACCAAACTTGCAGAAACATGTTTATTTCTGCTGAAAAACACGTTTTGACACTTTCTGTACACTGGGGTTAAGGGCTGAGTGTGTGGGCTCTTCTGAGCCTTGCTGTTACAAGGAGATTCAGTTGTCTGAAAAAACGCGTTTATTTCGGGCTGAAAAACACGTTTTCAAAAGTGTGATGTTACTGCCCCATAACTTACATGGGGTTGACCAAACTTGCAGAAACATGTTTATTTCTGCTGAAAAACACGTTTTGACCCTTTCTGCACACTGGGGTTAAGGGCTGAGTGTGTGGGCTCTTCTGAGCCTTGCTGCTACAAGGAGATTCAGTTGTCTGAAAAAACGTGCTTATTTCGGGCTGAAAAACACGTTTTCAAAAGTGTGATGTTACTGCCCCATAACTTACATGGGGTTGACCAAACTTGCAGAAACATGTTTATTTCTGCTGAAAAACACGTTTTGACCCTTTCTGCACACTGGGGTTAAGGGCTGAGTGTGTGGGCTCTTCTGAGCCTTGCTGTTACAAGGAGATTCAGTTGTCTGAAAAAACGCGTTTATTTCGGGCTGAAAAATACGTTTTCAAAAGTGTGATGTTACTGCCCCATAACTTACATGGGGTTGACCAAACTTGCAGAAACATGTTTATTTCTGCTGAAAAACACGTTTTGACACTTTCTGTACACTGGGGTTAAGGGCTGAGTGTGTGGGCTCTTCTGAGCCTTGCTGTTACAAGGAGATTCAGTTGTCTGAAAAAACGCGTTTATTTCGGGCTGAAAAACACGTTTTCAAAAGTGTGATGTTACTGCCCCATAACTTACATGGGGTTGACCAAACTTGCAGAAACATGTTTATTTCTGCTGAAAAACACGTTTTGACACTTTCTGTACACTGGGGTTAAGGGCTGAGTGTGTGGGCTCTTCTGAGCCTTGCTGTTACAAGGAGATTCAGTTGTCTGAAAAAACGCGTTTATTTCGGGCTGAAAAACACGTTTTCAAAAGTGTGATGTTACTGCCCCATAACTTACATGGGGTTGACCAAACTTGCAGAAACATGTTTATTTCTGCTGAAAAACACGTTTTGACACTTTCTGTACACTGGGGTTAAGGGCTGAGTGTGTGGGCTCTTCTGAGCCTTGCTGTTACAAGGAGATTCAGTTGTCTGAAAAAACGTGCTTATTTCGGGCTGAAAAACACGTTTTCAAAAGTGTGATGTTACTGCCCCATAACTTACATGGGGTTGACCAAACTTGCAGAAACATGTTTATTTCTGCTGAAAAACACGTTTTGACACTTTCTGTACACTGGGGTTAAGGGCTGAGTGTGTGGGCTCTTCTGAGCCTTGCTGTTACAAGGAGATTCAGTTGTCTGAAAAAACGCGTTTATTTCGGGCTGAAAAACACGTTTTCAAAAGTGTGATGTTACTGCCCCATAACTTACATGGGGTTGACCAAACTTGCAGAAACATGTTTATTTCTGCTGAAAAACACGTTTTGACCCTTTCTGCACACTGGGGTTAAGGGCTGAGTGTGTGGGCTCTTCTGAGCCTTGCTGCTACAAGGAGATTCAGTTGTCTGAAAAAACGTGCTTATTTCGGGCTGAAAAACACGTTTTCAAAAGTGTGATGTTACTGCCCCATAACTTACATGGGGTTGACCAAACTTGCAGAAACATGTTTATTTCTGCTGAAAAACACGTTTTGACACTTTCTGCACACTGGGGTTAAGGGCTGAGTGTGTGGGCTCTTCTAAGCCTTGCTGTTACAAGGAGATTCAGTTGTCTGAAAAAACGCGTTTATTTCGGGCTGAAAAACACGTTTTCAAAAGTGTGATGTTACTGCCCCATAACTTACATGGGGTTGACCAAACTTGCAGAAACATGTTTATTTCTGCTGAAAAACACGTTTTGACACTTTCTGTACACTGGGGTTAAGGGCTGAGTGTGTGGGCTCTTCTGAGCCTTGCTGCTACAAGGAGATTCAGTTGTCTGAAAAAAACGTGCTTATTTCGGGCTGAAAAACACGTTTTCAAAAGTGTGATGTTACTGCCCCATAACTTACATGGGGTTGACCAAACTTGCAGAAACATGTTTATTTCTGCTGAAAAACACGTTTTGACACTTTCTGTACACTGGGGTTAAGGGCTGAGTGTGTGGGCTCTTCTGAGCCTTGCTGTTACAAGGAGATTCAGTTGTCTGAAAAAACGTGCTTATTTCGGGCTGAAAAACACGTTTTCAAAAGTGTGATGTTACTGCCCCATAACTTACATGGGGTTGACCAAACTTGCAGAAACATGTTTATTTCTGCTGAAAAACACGTTTTGACACTTTCTGTACACTGGGGTTAAGGGCTGAGTGTGTGGGCTCTTCTGAGCCTTGCTGTTACAAGGAGATTCAGTTGTCTGAAAAAACGTGCTTATTTCGGGCTGAAAAACACGTTTTCAAAAGTGTGATGTTACTGCCCCATAACTTACATGGGGTTGACCAAACTTGCAGAAACATGTTTATTTCTGCTGAAAAACAGGTTTTGACACTTTCTGCACACTGGGGTTAAGGGCTGAGTGTGTGGGCTCTTCTGAGCCTTGCTGTTACAAGGAGATTCAGTTGTCTGAAAAAACGCGCTTATTTCGGGCTGAAAAACACGTTTTGAAACGTGTGATGTTACTGCCCCATAACTTACATGGGGTTGACCAAACTTGCAGAAACATGTTTATTTCTGCTGAAAAACAGGTTTTGACACTTTCTGCACACTGGGGTTAAGGGCTGAGTGTGTGGGCTCTTCTAAGCCTTGCTGTTACAAGGAGATTCAGTTGTCTGAAAAAACGCGTTTATTTCGGGCTGAAAAACACGTTTTCAAAAGTGTGATGTTACTGCCCCATAACTTTCATGGGGTTGACCAAACTTGCAGAAACATGTTTATTTCTGCTGAAAAACACGTTTTGACACTTTCTGTACACTGGGGTTAAGGGCTGAGTGTGTGGGCTCTTCTGAGCCTTGCTGCTACAAGGAGATTCAGTTGTCTGAAAAAACGTGCTTATTTCGGGCTGAAAAACACGTTTTCAAAAGTGTGATGTTACTGCCCCATAACTTACATGGGGTTGACCAAACTTGCAGAAACATGTTTATTTCTGCTGAAAAACACGTTTTGACCCTTTCTGCACACTGGGGTTAAGGGCTGAGTGTGTGGGCTCTTCTGAGCCTTGCTGTTACAAGGAGATTCAGTTGTCTGAAAAAACGCGCTTATTTCGGGCTGAAAAACACGTTTTGAAAAGTGTGATGTTACTGCCCCATAACTTACATGGGGTTGACCAAACTTGCAGAAACATGTTTATTTCTGCTGAAAAACACGTTTTGACCCTTTCTGCACACTGGGGTTAAGGGCTGAGTGTGTGGGCTCTTCTGAGCCTTGCTGTTACAAGGAGATTCAGTTGTCTGAAAAAACGCGTTTATTTGGGGCTGAAAAACACGTTTTCAAAAGTGTGATGTTACTGCCCCATAACTTACATGGGGTTGACCAAACTTGCAGAAACATGTTTATTTCTGCTGAAAAACACGTTTTGACCCTTTCTGCACACTGGGGTTAAGGGCTGAGTGTGTGGGCTCTTCTGAGCCTTGCTGTTACAAGGAGATTCAGTTGTCTGAAAAAACGCGTTTATTTCGGGCTGAAAAACACGTTTTCAAAAGTGTGATGTTACTGCCCCATAACTTACATGGGGTTGACCAAACTTGCAGAAACATGTTTATTTCTGCTGAAAAACACGTTTTGACACTTTCTGTACACTGGGGTTAAGGGCTGAGTGTGTGGGCTCTTCTGAGCCTTGCTGTTACAAGGAGATTCAGTTGTCTGAAAAAACGTGCTTATTTCGGGCTGAAAAACACGTTTTCAAAAGTGTGATGTTACTGCCCCATAACTTACATGGGGTTGACCAAACTTGCAGAAACATGTTTATTTCTGCTGAAAAACACGTTTTGACCCTTTCTGCACACTGGGGTTAAGGGCTGAGTGTGTGGGCTCTTCTGAGCCTTGCTGCTACAAGGAGATTCAGTTGTCTGAAAAAACGTGCTTATTTCGGGCTGAAAAACACGTTTTCAAAAGTGTGATGTTACTGCCCCATAACTTACATGGGGTTGACCAAACTTGCAGAAACATGTTTATTTCTGCTGAAAAACACGTTTTGACACTTTCTGTACACTGGGGTTAAGGGCTGAGTGTGTGGGCTCTTCTGAGCCTTGCTGTTACAAGGAGATTCAGTTGTCTGAAAAAACGTGCTTATTTCGGGCTGAAAAATACGTTTTCAAAAGTGTGATGTTACTGCCCCATAACTTACATGGGGTTGACCAAACTTGCAGAAACATGTTTATTTCTGCTGAAAAACACGTTTTGACACTTTCTGTACACTGGGGTTAAGGGCTGAGTGTGTGGGCTCTTCTGAGCCTTGCTGTTACAAGGAGATTCAGTTGTCTGAAAAAACGCGTTTATTTCGGGCTGAAAAACACGTTTTCAAAAGTGTGATGTTACTGCCCCATAACTTACATGGGGTTGACCAAACTTGCAGAAACATGTTTATTTCTGCTGAAAAACACGTTTTGACACTTTCTGTACACTGGGGTTAAGGGCTGAGTGTGTGGGCTCTTCTGAGCCTTGCTGTTACAAGGAGATTCAGTTGTCTGAAAAAACGCGTTTATTTCGGGCTGAAAAACACGTTTTCAAAAGTGTGATGTTACTGCCCCATAACTTACATGGGGTTGACCAAACTTGCAGAAACATGTTTATTTCTGCTGAAAAACACGTTTTGACACTTTCTGTACACTGGGGTTAAGGGCTGAGTGTGTGGGCTCTTCTGAGCCTTGCTGTTACAAGGAGATTCAGTTGTCTGAAAAAACGTGCTTATTTCGGGCTGAAAAACACGTTTTCAAAAGTGTGATGTTACTGCCCCATAACTTACATGGGGTTGACCAAACTTGCAGAAACATGTTTATTTCTGCTGAAAAACACGTTTTGACACTTTCTGTACACTGGGGTTAAGGGCTGAGTGTGTGGGCTCTTCTGAGCCTTGCTGCTACAAGGAGATTCAGTTGTCTGAAAAAACGTGCTTATTTCGGGCTGAAAAACACGTTTTCAAAAGTGTGATGTTACTGCCCCATAACTTACATGGGGTTGACCAAACTTGCAGAAACATGTTTATTTCTGCTGAAAAACACGTTTTGACCCTTTCTGCACACTGGGGTTAAGGGCTGAGTGTGTGGGCTCTTCTGAGCCTTGCTGTTACAAGGAGATTCAGTTGTCTGAAAAAACGCGCTTATTTCGGGCTGAAAAACACATTTTGAAAAGTGTGATGTTACTGCCCCATAACTTACATGGGGTTGACCAAACTTGCAGAAACATGTTTATTTCTGCTGAAAAACACGTTTTGACCCTTTCTGCACACTGGGGTTAAGGGCTGAGTGTGTGGGCTCTTCTGAGCCTTGCTGTTACAAGGAGATTCAGTTGTCTGAAAAAACGCGTTTATTTCGGGCTGAAAAACACGTTTTCAAAAGTGTGATGTTACTGCCCCATAACTTACATGGGGTTGACCAAACTTGCAGAAACATGTTTATTTCTGCTGAAAAACACGTTTTGACCCTTTCTGCACACTGGGGTTAAGGGCTGAGTGTGTGGGCTCTTCTGAGCCTTGCTGTTACAAGGAGATTCAGTTGTCTGAAAAAACGCGTTTATTTCGGGCTGAAAAACACGTTTTCAAAAGTGTGATGTTACTGCCCCATAACTTACATGGGGTTGACCAAACTTGCAGAAACATGTTTATTTCTGCTGAAAAACACGTTTTGACACTTTCTGTACACTGGGGTTAAGGGCTGAGTGTGTGGGCTCTTCTGAGCCTTGCTGTTACAAGGAGATTCAGTTGTCTGAAAAAACGTGCTTATTTCGGGCTGAAAAACACGTTTTCAAAAGTGTGATGTTACTGCCCCATAACTTACATGGGGTTGACCAAACTTGCAGAAACATGTTTATTTCTGCTGAAAAACACGTTTTGACCCTTTCTGCACACTGGGGTTAAGGGCTGAGTGTGTGGGCTCTTCTGAGCCTTGCTGCTACAAGGAGATTCAGTTGTCTGAAAAAACGTGCTTATTTCGGGCTGAAAAACACGTTTTCAAAAGTGTGATGTTACTGCCCCATAACTTACATGGGGTTGACCAAACTTGCAGAAACATGTTTATTTCTGCTGAAAAACACGTTTTGACACTTTCTGTACACTGGGGTTAAGGGCTGAGTGTGTGGGCTCTTCTGAGCCTTGCTGTTACAAGGAGATTCAGTTGTCTGAAAAAACGTGCTTATTTCGGGCTGAAAAATACGTTTTCAAAAGTGTGATGTTACTGCCCCATAACTTACATGGGGTTGACCAAACTTGCAGAAACATGTTTATTTCTGCTGAAAAACACGTTTTGACACTTTCTGTACACTGGGGTTAAGGGCTGAGTGTGTGGGCTCTTCTGAGCCTTGCTGTTACAAGGAGATTCAGTTGTCTGAAAAAACGCGTTTATTTCGGGCTGAAAAACACGTTTTCAAAAGTGTGATGTTACTGCCCCATAACTTACATGGGGTTGACCAAACTTGCAGAAACATGTTTATTTCTGCTGAAAAACACGTTTTGACACTTTCTGTACACTGGGGTTAAGGGCTGAGTGTGTGGGCTCTTCTGAGCCTTGCTGTTACAAGGAGATTCAGTTGTCTGAAAAAACGCGTTTATTTCGGGCTGAAAAACACGTTTTCAAAAGTGTGATGTTACTGCCCCATAACTTACATGGGGTTGACCAAACTTGCAGAAACATGTTTATTTCTGCTGAAAAACACGTTTTGACACTTTCTGTACACTGGGGTTAAGGGCTGAGTGTGTGGGCTCTTCTGAGCCTTGCTGTTACAAGGAGATTCAGTTGTCTGAAAAAACGTGCTTATTTCGGGCTGAAAAACACGTTTTCAAAAGTGTGATGTTACTGCCCCATAACTTACATGGGGTTGACCAAACTTGCAGAAACATGTTTATTTCTGCTGAAAAACACGTTTTGACACTTTCTGTACACTGGGGTTAAGGGCTGAGTGTGTGGGCTCTTCTGAGCCTAGCTGTTACAAGGAGATTCAGTTGTCTGAAAAAACGCGTTTATTTCGGGCTGAAAAACACGTTTTCAAAAGTGTGATGTTACTGCCCCATAACTTACATGGGGTTGACCAAACTTGCAGAAACATGTTTATTTCTGCTGAAAAACACGTTTTGACCCTTTCTGCACACTGGGGTTAAGGGCTGAGTGTGTGGGCTCTTCTGAGCCTTGCTGCTACAAGGAGATTCAGTTGTCTGAAAAAACGTGCTTATTTCGGGCTGAAAAACACGTTTTCAAAAGTGTGATGTTACTGCCCCATAACTTACATGGGGTTGACCAAACTTGCAGAAACATGTTTATTTCTGCTGAAAAACACGTTTTGACACTTTCTGCACACTGGGGTTAAGGGCTGAGTGTGTGGGCTCTTCTAAGCCTTGCTGTTACAAGGAGATTCAGTTGTCTGAAAAAACGCGTTTATTTCGGGCTGAAAAACACGTTTTCAAAAGTGTGATGTTACTGCCCCATAACTTACATGGGGTTGACCAAACTTGCAGAAACATGTTTATTTCTGCTGAAAAACACGTTTTGACACTTTCTGTACACTGGGGTTAAGGGCTGAGTGTGTGGGCTCTTCTGAGCCTTGCTGCTACAAGGAGATTCAGTTGTCTGAAAAAAACGTGCTTATTTCGGGCTGAAAAACACGTTTTCAGAAGTGTGATGTTACTGCCCCATAACTTACATGGGGTTGACCAAACTTGCAGAAACATGTTTATTTCTGCTGAAAAACACGTTTTGACACTTTCTGTACACTGGGGTTAAGGGCTGAGTGTGTGGGCTCTTCTGAGCCTTGCTGTTACAAGGAGATTCAGTTGTCTGAAAAAACGTGCTTATTTCGGGCTGAAAAACACGTTTTCAAAAGTGTGATGTTACTGCCCCATAACTTACATGGGGTTGACCAAACTTGCAGAAACATGTTTATTTCTGCTGAAAAACACGTTTTGACACTTTCTGTACACTGGGGTTAAGGGCTGAGTGTGTGGGCTCTTCTGAGCCTTGCTGTTACAAGGAGATTCAGTTGTCTGAAAAAACGTGCTTATTTCGGGCTGAAAAACACGTTTTCAAAAGTGTGATGTTACTGCCCCATAACTTACATGGGGTTGACCAAACTTGCAGAAACATGTTTATTTCTGCTGAAAAACACGTTTTGACACTTTCTGTACACTGGGGTTAAGGGCTGAGTGTGTGGGCTCTTCTGAGCCTTGCTGTTACAAGGAGATTCAGTTGTCTGAAAAAACGTGCTTATTTCGGGCTGAAAAACACGTTTTCAAAAGTGTGATGTTACTGCCCCATAACTTACATGGGGTTGACCAAACTTGCAGAAACATGTTTATTTCTGCTGAAAAACAGGTTTTGACACTTTCTGCACACTGGGGTTAAGGGCTGAGTGTGTGGGCTCTTCTGAGCCTTGCTGTTACAAGGAGATTCAGTTGTCTGAAAAAACGCGCTTATTTCGGGCTGAAAAACACGTTTTGAAACGTGTGATGTTACTGCCACATAACTTACATGGGGTTGACCAAACTTGCAGAAACATGTTTATTTCTGCTGAAAAACACGTTTTGACACTTTCTGCACACTGGGGTTAAGGGCTGAGTGTGTGGGCTCTTCTAAGCCTTGCTGTTACAAGGAGATTCAGTTGTCTGAAAAAACGCGTTTATTTCGGGCTGAAAAACACGTTTTCAAAAGTGTGATGTTACTGCCCCATAACTTTCATGGGGTTGACCAAACTTGCAGAAACATGTTTATTTCTGCTGAAAAACACGTTTTGACACTTTCTGTACACTGGGGTTAAGGGCTGAGTGTGTGGGCTCTTCTGAGCCTTGCTGCTACAAGGAGATTCAGTTGTCTGAAAAAACGTGCTTATTTCGGGCTGAAAAACACGTTTTCAAAAGTGTGATGTTACTGCCCCATAACTTACATGGGGTTGACCAAACTTGCAGAAACATGTTTATTTCTGCTGAAAAACACGTTTTGACCCTTTCTGCACACTGGGGTTAAGGGCTGAGTGTGTGGGCTCTTCTGAGCCTTGCTGTTACAAGGAGATTCAGTTGTCTGAAAAAACGCGCTTATTTCGGGCTGAAAAACACGTTTTGAAAAGTGTGATGTTACTGCCCCATAACTTACATGGGGTTGACCAAACTTGCAGAAACATGTTTATTTCTGCTGAAAAACACGTTTTGACCCTTTCTGCACACTGGGGTTAAGGGCTGAGTGTGTGGGCTCTTCTGAGCCTTGCTGTTACAAGGAGATTCAGTTGTCTGAAAAAACGCGTTTATTTCGGGCTGAAAAACACGTTTTCAAAAGTGTGATGTTACTGCCCCATAACTTACATGGGGTTGACCAAACTTGCAGAAACATGTTTATTTCTGCTGAAAAACACGTTTTGACCCTTTCTGCACACTGGGGTTAAGGGCTGAGTGTGTGGGCTCTTCTGAGCCTTGCTGTTACAAGGAGATTCAGTTGTCTGAAAAAACGCGTTTATTTCGGGCTGAAAAACACGTTTTCAAAAGTGTGATGTTACTGCCCCATAACTTACATGGGGTTGACCAAACTTGCAGAAACATGTTTATTTCTGCTGAAAAACACGTTTTGACACTTTCTGTACACTGGGGTTAAGGGCTGAGTGTGTGGGCTCTTCTGAGCCTTGCTGTTACAAGGAGATTCAGTTGTCTGAAAAAACGTGCTTATTTCGGGCTGAAAAACACGTTTTCAAAAGTGTGATGTTACTGCCCCATAACTTACATGGGGTTGACCAAACTTGCAGAAACATGTTTATTTCTGCTGAAAAACACGTTTTGACCCTTTCTGCACACTGGGGTTAAGGGCTGAGTGTGTGGGCTCTTCTGAGCCTTGCTGCTACAAGGAGATTCAGTTGTCTGAAAAAACGTGCTTATTTCGGGCTGAAAAACACGTTTTCAAAAGTGTGATGTTACTGCCCCATAACTTACATGGGGTTGACCAAACTTGCAGAAACATGTTTATTTCTGCTGAAAAACACGTTTTGACACTTTCTGTACACTGGGGTTAAGGGCTGAGTGTGTGGGCTCTTCTGAGCCTTGCTGTTACAAGGAGATTCAGTTGTCTGAAAAAACGCGTTTATTTCGGGCTGAAAAACACGTTTTCAAAAGTGTGATGTTACTGCCCCATAACTTACATGGGGTTGACCAAACTTGCAGAAACATGTTTATTTCTGCTGAAAAACACGTTTTGACCCTTTCTGCACACTGGGGTTAAGGGCTGAGTGTGTGGGCTCTTCTGAGCCTTGCTGCTACAAGGAGATTCAGTTGTCTGAAAAAACGTGCTTATTTCGGGCTGAAAAACACGTTTTCAAAAGTGTGATGTTACTGCCCCATAACTTACATGGGGTTGACCAAACTTGCAGAAACATGTTTATTTCTGCTGAAAAACACGTTTTGACCCTTTCTGCACACTGGGGTTAAGGGCTGAGTGTGTGGGCTCTTCTGAGCCTTGCTGTTACAAGGAGATTCAGTTGTCTGAAAAAACGCGTTTATTTCGGGCTGAAAAATACGTTTTCAAAAGTGTGATGTTACTGCCCCATAACTTACATGGGGTTGACCAAACTTGCAGAAACATGTTTATTTCTGCTGAAAAACACGTTTTGACACTTTCTGTACACTGGGGTTAAGGGCTGAGTGTGTGGGCTCTTCTGAGCCTTGCTGTTACAAGGAGATTCAGTTGTCTGAAAAAACGCGTTTATTTCGGGCTGAAAAACACGTTTTCAAAAGTGTGATGTTACTGCCCCATAACTTACATGGGGTTGACCAAACTTGCAGAAACATGTTTATTTCTGCTGAAAAACACGTTTTGACCCTTTCTGCACACTGGGGTTAAGGGCTGAGTGTGTGGGCTCTTCTGAGCCTTGCTGCTACAAGGAGATTCAGTTGTCTGAAAAAACGTGCTTATTTCGGGCTGAAAAACACGTTTTCAAAAGTGTGATGTTACTGCCCCATAACTTACATGGGGTTGACCAAACTTGCAGAAACATGTTTATTTCTGCTGAAAAACACGTTTTGACACTTTCTGCACACTGGGGTTAAGGGCTGAGTGTGTGGGCTCTTCTAAGCCTTGCTGTTACAAGGAGATTCAGTTGTCTGAAAAAACGCGTTTATTTCGGGCTGAAAAACACGTTTTCAAAAGTGTGATGTTACTGCCCCATAACTTACATGGGGTTGACCAAACTTGCAGAAACATGTTTATTTCTGCTGAAAAACACGTTTTGACACTTTCTGTACACTGGGGTTAAGGGCTGAGTGTGTGGGCTCTTCTGAGCCTTGCTGTTACAAGGAGATTCAGTTGTCTGAAAAAACGCGTTTATTTCGGGCTGAAAAACACGTTTTCAAAAGTGTGATGTTACTGCCCCATAACTTACATGGGGTTGACCAAACTTGCAGAAACATGTTTATTTCTGCTGAAAAACACGTTTTGACCCTTTCTGCACACTGGGGTTAAGGGCTGAGTGTGTGGGCTCTTCTGAGCCTTGCTGCTACAAGGAGATTCAGTTGTCTGAAAAAACGTGCTTATTTCGGGCTGAAAAACACGTTTTCAAAAGTGTGATGTTACTGCCCCATAACTTACATGGGGTTGACCAAACTTGCAGAAACATGTTTATTTCTGCTGAAAAACACGTTTTGACACTTTCTGCACACTGGGGTTAAGGGCTGAGTGTGTGGGCTCTTCTAAGCCTTGCTGTTACAAGGAGATTCAGTTGTCTGAAAAAACGCGTTTATTTCGGGCTGAAAAACACGTTTTCAAAAGTGTGATGTTACTGCCCCATAACTTACATGGGGTTGACCAAACTTGCAGAAACATGTTTATTTCTGCTGAAAAACACGTTTTGACACTTTCTGTACACTGGGGTTAAGGGCTGAGTGTGTGGGCTCTTCTGAGCCTTGCTGTTACAAGGAGATTCAGTTGTCTGAAAAAACGCGTTTATTTCGGGCTGAAAAACACGTTTTCAAAAGTGTGATGTTACTGCCCCATAACTTACATGGGGTTGACCAAACTTGCAGAAACATGTTTATTTCTGCTGAAAAACACGTTTTGACCCTTTCTGCACACTGGGGTTAAGGGCTGAGTGTGTGGGCTCTTCTGAGCCTTGCTGCTACAAGGAGATTCAGTTGTCTGAAAAAACGTGCTTATTTCGGGCTGAAAAACACGTTTTCAAAAGTGTGATGTTACTGCCCCATAACTTACATGGGGTTGCCCAAACTTGCAGAAACATGTTTATTTCTGCTGAAAAACACGTTTTGACACTTTCTGTACACTGGGGTTAAGGGCTGAGTGTGTGGGCTCTTCTGAGCCTTGCTGTTACAAGGAGATTCAGTTGTCTGAAAAAACGTGCTTATTTCGGGCTGAAAAACACGTTTTCAAAAGTGTGATGTTACTGCCCCATAACTTACATGGGGTTGACCAAACTTGCAGAAACATGTTTATTTCTGCTGAAAAACACGTTTTGACCCTTTCTGCACACTGGGGTTAAGGGCTGAGTGTGTGGGCTCTTCTGAGCCTTGCTGCTACAAGGAGATTCAGTTGTCTGAAAAAACGTGCTTATTTCGGGCTGAAAAACACGTTTTCAAAAGTGTGATGTTACTGCCCCATAACTTACATGGGGTTGACCAAACTTGCAGAAACATGTTTATTTCTGCTGAAAAACACGTTTTGACACTTTCTGTACACTGGGGTTAAGGGCTGAGTGTGTGGGCTCTTCTGAGCCTTGCTGTTACAAGGAGATTCAGTTGTCTGAAAAAACGCGTTTATTTCGGGCTGAAAAACACGTTTTCAAAAGTGTGATGTTACTGCCCCATAACTTACATGGGGTTGACCAAACTTGCAGAAACATGTTTATTTCTGCTGAAAAACACGTTTTGACCCTTTCTGCACACTGGGGTTAAGGGCTGAGTGTGTGGGCTCTTCTGAGCCTTGCTGCTACAAGGAGATTCAGTTGTCTGAAAAAACGTGCTTATTTCGGGCTGAAAAACACGTTTTCAAAAGTGTGATGTTACTGCCCCATAACTTACATGGGGTTGACCAAACTTGCAGAAACATGTTTATTTCTGCTGAAAAACACGTTTTGACCCTTTCTGCACACTGGGGTTAAGGGCTGAGTGTGTGGGCTCTTCTGAGCCTTGCTGTTACAAGGAGATTCAGTTGTCTGAAAAAACGCGTTTATTTCGGGCTGAAAAATACGTTTTCAAAAGTGTGATGTTACTGCCCCATAACTTACATGGGGTTGACCAAACTTGCAGAAACATGTTTATTTCTGCTGAAAAACACGTTTTGACACTTTCTGTACACTGGGGTTAAGGGCTGAGTGTGTGGGCTCTTCTGAGCCTTGCTGTTACAAGGAGATTCAGTTGTCTGAAAAAACGCGTTTATTTCGGGCTGAAAAACACGTTTTCAAAAGTGTGATGTTACTGCCCCATAACTTACATGGGGTTGACCAAACTTGCAGAAACATGTTTATTTCTGCTGAAAAACACGTTTTGACCCTTTCTGCACACTGGGGTTAAGGGCTGAGTGTGTGGGCTCTTCTGAGCCTTGCTGCTACAAGGAGATTCAGTTGTCTGAAAAAACGTGCTTATTTCGGGCTGAAAAACACGTTTTCAAAAGTGTGATGTTACTGCCCCATAACTTACATGGGGTTGACCAAACTTGCAGAAACATGTTTATTTCTGCTGAAAAACACGTTTTGACACTTTCTGCACACTGGGGTTAAGGGCTGAGTGTGTGGGCTCTTCTAAGCCTTGCTGTTACAAGGAGATTCAGTTGTCTGAAAAAACGCGTTTATTTCGGGCTGAAAAACACGTTTTCAAAAGTGTGATGTTACTGCCCCATAACTTACATGGGGTTGACCAAACTTGCAGAAACATGTTTATTTCTGCTGAAAAACACGTTTTGACACTTTCTGTACACTGGGGTTAAGGGCTGAGTGTGTGGGCTCTTCTGAGCCTTGCTGTTACAAGGAGATTCAGTTGTCTGAAAAAACGCGTTTATTTCGGGCTGAAAAACACGTTTTCAAAAGTGTGATGTTACTGCCCCATAACTTACATGGGGTTGACCAAACTTGCAGAAACATGTTTATTTCTGCTGAAAAACACGTTTTGACCCTTTCTGCACACTGGGGTTAAGGGCTGAGTGTGTGGGCTCTTCTGAGCCTTGCTGCTACAAGGAGATTCAGTTGTCTGAAAAAACGTGCTTATTTCGGGCTGAAAAACACGTTTTCAAAAGTGTGATGTTACTGCCCCATAACTTACATGGGGTTGACCAAACTTGCAGAAACATGTTTATTTCTGCTGAAAAACACGTTTTGACACTTTCTGTACACTGGGGTTAAGGGCTGAGTGTGTGGGCTCTTCTGAGCCTTGCTGTTACAAGGAGATTCAGTTGTCTGAAAAAACGCGTTTATTTCGGGCTGAAAAACACGTTTTCAAAAGTGTGATGTTACTGCCCCATAACTTACATGGGGTTGACCAAACTTGCAGAAACATGTTTATTTCTGCTGAAAAACACGTTTTGACCCTTTCTGCACACTGGGGTTAAGGGCTGAGTGTGTGGGCTCTTCTGAGCCTTGCTGCTACAAGGAGATTCAGTTGTCTGAAAAAACGTGCTTATTTCGGGCTGAAAAACACGTTTTCAAAAGGGTGATGTTACTGCCCCATAACTTACATGGGGTTGACCAAACTTGCAGAAACATGTTTATTTCTGCTGAAAAACACGTTTTGACACTTTCTGCACACTGGGGTTAAGGGCTGAGTGTGTGGGCTCTTCTGAGCCTTGCTGTTACAAGGAGATTCAGTTGTCTGAAAAAACGCGTTTATTTCGGGCTGAAAAACACGTTTTCAAAAGTGTGATGTTACTGCCCCATAACTTACATGGGGTTGACCAAACTTGCAGAAACATGTTTATTTCTGCTGAAAAACACGTTTTGACACTTTCTGTACACTGGGGTTAAGGGCTGAGTGTGTGGGCTCTTCTGAGCCTTGCTGCTACAAGGAGATTCAGTTGTCTGAAAAAAACGTGCTTATTTCGGGCTGAAAAACACGTTTTCAAAAGTGTGATGTTACTGCCCCATAACTTACATGGGGTTGACCAAACTTGCAGAAACATGTTTATTTCTGCTGAAAAACACGTTTTGACACTTTCTGTACACTGGGGTTAAGGGCTGAGTGTGTGGGCTCTTCTGAGCCTTGCTGTTACAAGGAGATTCAGTTGTCTGAAAAAACGTGCTTATTTCGGGCTGAAAAACACGTTTTCAAAAGTGTGATGTTACTGCCCCATAACTTACATGGGGTTGACCAAACTTGCAGAAACATGTTTATTTCTGCTGAAAAACACGTTTTGACACTTTCTGTACACTGGGGTTAAGGGCTGAGTGTGTGGGCTCTTCTGAGCCTTGCTGTTACAAGGAGATTCAGTTGTCTGAAAAAACGTGCTTATTTCGGGCTGAAAAACACGTTTTCAAAAGTGTGATGTTACTGCCCCATAACTTACATGGGGTTGACCAAACTTGCAGAAACATGTTTATTTCTGCTGAAAAACACGTTTTGACACTTTCTGTACACTGGGGTTAAGGGCTGAGTGTGTGGGCTCTTCTGAGCCTTGCTGTTACAAGGAGATTCAGTTGTCTGAAAAAACGTGCTTATTTCGGGCTGAAAAACACGTTTTCAAAAGTGTGATGTTACTGCCCCATAACTTACATGGGATTGACCAAACTTGCAGAAACATGTTTATTTCTGCTGAAAAACAGGTTTTGACACTTTCTGCACACTGGGGTTAAGGGCTGAGTGTGTGGGCTCTTCTGAGCCTTGCTGTTACAAGGAGATTCAGTTGTCTGAAAAAACGCGCTTATTTCGGGCTGAAAAACACGTTTTGAAACGTGTGATGTTACTGCCCCATAACTTACATGGGGTTGACCAAACTTGCAGAAACATGTTTATTTCTGCTGAAAAACACGTTTTGACACTTTCTGCACACTGGGGTTAAGGGCTGAGTGTGTGGGCTCTTCTAAGCCTTGCTGTTACAAGGAGATTCAGTTGTCTGAAAAAACGCGTTTATTTCGGGCTGAAAAACACGTTTTCAAAAGTGTGATGTTACTGCCCCATAACTTTCATGGGGTTGACCAAACTTGCAGAAACATGTTTATTTCTGCTGAAAAACACGTTTTGACACTTTCTGTACACTGGGGTTAAGGGCTGAGTGTGTGGGCTCTTCTGAGCCTTGCTGCTACAAGGAGATTCAGTTGTCTGAAAAAACGTGCTTATTTCGGGCTGAAAAACACGTTTTCAAAAGTGTGATGTTACTGCCCCATAACTTACATGGGGTTGACCAAACTTGCAGAAACATGTTTATTTCTGCTGAAAAACACGTTTTGACCCTTTCTGCACACTGGGGTTAAGGGCTGAGTGTGTGGGCTCTTCTGAGCCTTGCTGTTACAAGGAGATTCAGTTGTCTGAAAAAACGCGCTTATTTCGGGCTGAAAAACACGTTTTGAAAAGTGTGATGTTACTGCCCCATAACTTACATGGGGTTGACCAAACTTGCAGAAACATGTTTATTTCTGCTGAAAAACACGTTTTGACCCTTTCTGCACACTGGGGTTAAGGGCTGAGTGTGTGGGCTCTTCTGAGCCTTGCTGTTACAAGGAGATTCAGTTGTCTGAAAAAACGCGTTTATTTCGGGCTGAAAAACACGTTTTCAAAAGTGTGATGTTACTGCCCCATAACTTACATGGGGTTGACCAAACTTGCAGAAACATGTTTATTTCTGCTGAAAAACACGTTTTGACCCTTTCTGCACACTGGGGTTAAGGGCTGAGTGTGTGGGCTCTTCTGAGCCTTGCTGTTACAAGGAGATTCAGTTGTCTGAAAAAACGCGTTTATTTCGGGCTGAAAAACACGTTTTCAAAAGTGTGATGTTACTGCCCCATAACTTACATGGGGTTGACCAAACTTGCAGAAACATGTTTATTTCTGCTGAAAAACACGTTTTGACACTTTCTGTACACTGGGGTTAAGGGCTGAGTGTGTGGGCTCTTCTGAGCCTTGCTGTTACAAGGAGATTCAGTTGTCTGAAAAAACGCGTTTATTTCGGGCTGAAAAACACGTTTTCAAAAGTGTGATGTTACTGCAGCATAACTTACATGGGGTTGACCAAACTTGCAGAAACATGTTTATTTCTGCTGAAAAACACGTTTTGACCCTTTCTGCACACTGGGGTTAAGGGCTGAGTGTGTGGGCTCTTCTGAGCCTTGCTGCTACAAGGAGATTCAGTTGTCTGAAAAAACGTGCTTATTTCGGGCTGAAAAACACGTTTTCAAAAGTGTGATGTTACTGCCCCATAACTTACATGGGGTTGACCAATCTTGCAGAAACATGTTTATTTCTGCTGAAAAACACGTTTTGACCCTTTCTGCACACTGGGGTTAAGGGCTGAGTGTGTGGGCTCTTCTGAGCCTTGCTGTTACAAGGAGATTCAGTTGTCTGAAAAAACGCGTTTATTTCGGGCTGAAAAATACGTTTTCAAAAGTGTGATGTTACTGCCCCATAACTTACATGGGGTTGACCAAACTTGCAGAAACATGTTTATTTCTGCTGAAAAACACGTTTTGACACTTTCTGTACACTGGGGTTAAGGGCTGAGTGTGTGGGCTCTTCTGAGCCTTGCTGTTACAAGGAGATTCAGTTGTCTGAAAAAACGCGTTTATTTCGGGCTGAAAAACACGTTTTCAAAAGTGTGATGTTACTGCCCCATAACTTACATGGGGTTGACCAAACTTGCAGAAACATGTTTATTTCTGCTGAAAAACACGTTTTGACCCTTTCTGCACACTGGGGTTAAGGGCTGAGTGTGTGGGCTCTTCTGAGCCTTGCTGCTACAAGGAGATTCAGTTGTCTGAAAAAACGTGCTTATTTCGGGCTGAAAAACACGTTTTCAAAAGTGTGATGTTACTGCCCCATAACTTACATGGGGTTGACCAAACTTGCAGAAACATGTTTATTTCTGCTGAAAAACACGTTTTGACACTTTCTGTACACTGGGGTTAAGGGCTGAGTGTGTGGGCTCTTCTGAGCCTTGCTGTTACAAGGAGATTCAGTTGTCTGAAAAAACGTGCTTATTTCGGGCTGAAAAACACGTTTTCAAAAGTGTGATGTTACTGCCCCATAACTTACATGGGGTTGACCAAACTTGCAGAAACATGTTTATTTCTGCTGAAAAACACGTTTTGACCCTTTCTGCACACTGGGGTTAAGGGCTGAGTGTGTGGGCTCTTCTGAGCCTTGCTGTTACAAGGAGATTCAGTTGTCTGAAAAAACGCGTTTATTTCGGGCTGAAAAACACGTTTTCAAAAGTGTGATGTTACTGCCCCATAACTTACATGGGGTTGACCAAACTTGCAGAAACATGTTTATTTCTGCTGAAAAACACGTTTTGACACTTTCTGTACACTGGGGTTAAGGGCTGAGTGTGTGGGCTCTTCTGAGCCTTGCTGTTACAAGGAGATTCAGTTGTCTGAAAAAACGCGTTTATTTCGGGCTGAAAAACACGTTTTCAAAAGTGTGATGTTACTGCCCCATAACTTACATGGGGTTGACCAAACTTGCAGAAACATGTTTATTTCTGCTGAAAAACACGTTTTGACCCTTTCTGCACACTGGGGTTAAGGGCTGAGTGTGTGGGCTCTTCTGAGCCTTGCTGCTACAAGGAGATTCAGTTGTCTGAAAAAACGTGCTTATTTCGGGCTGAAAAACACGTTTTCAAAAGTGTGATGTTACTGCCCCATAACTTACATGGGGTTGACCAAACTTGCAGAAACATGTTTATTTCTGCTGAAAAACACGTTTTGACCCTTTCTGCACACTGGGGTTAAGGGCTGAGTGTGTGGGCTCTTCTGAGCCTTGCTGTTACAAGGAGATTCAGTTGTCTGAAAAAACGCGTTTATTTCGGGCTGAAAAATACGTTTTCAAAAGTGTGATGTTACTGCCCCATAACTTACATGGGGTTGACCAAACTTGCAGAAACATGTTTATTTCTGCTGAAAAACACGTTTTGACACTTTCTGTACACTGGGGTTAAGGGCTGAGTGTGTGGGCTCTTCTGAGCCTTGCTGTTACAAGGAGATTCAGTTGTCTGAAAAAACGCGTTTATTTCGGGCTGAAAAACACGTTTTCAAAAGTGTGATGTTACTGCCCCATAACTTACATGGGGTTGACCAAACTTGCAGAAACATGTTTATTTCTGCTGAAAAACACGTTTTGACCCTTTCTGCACACTGGGGTTAAGGGCTGAGTGTGTGGGCTCTTCTGAGCCTTGCTGCTACAAGGAGATTCAGTTGTCTGAAAAAACGTGCTTATTTCGGGCTGAAAAACACGTTTTCAAAAGTGTGATGTTACTGCCCCATAACTTACATGGGGTTGACCAAACTTGCAGAAACATGTTTATTTCTGCTGAAAAACACGTTTTGACACTTTCTGCACACTGGGGTTAAGGGCTGAGTGTGTGGGCTCTTCTAAGCCTTGCTGTTACAAGGAGATTCAGTTGTCTGAAAAAACGCGTTTATTTCGGGCTGAAAAACACGTTTTCAAAAGTGTGATGTTACTGCCCCATAACTTACATGGGGTTGACCAAACTTGCAGAAACATGTTTATTTCTGCTGAAAAACACGTTTTGACACTTTCTGTACACTGGGGTTAAGGGCTGAGTGTGTGGGCTCTTCTGAGCCTTGCTGCTACAAGGAGATTCAGTTGTCTGAAAAAAACGTGCTTATTTCGGGCTGAAAAACACGTTTTCAAAAGTGTGATGTTACTGCCCCATAACTTACATGGGGTTGACCAAACTTGCAGAAACATGTTTATTTCTGCTGAAAAACACGTTTTGACACTTTCTGTACACTGGGGTTAAGGGCTGAGTGTGTGGGCTCTTCTGAGCCTTGCTGTTACAAGGAGATTCAGTTGTCTGAAAAAACGTGCTTATTTCGGGCTGAAAAACACGTTTTCAAAAGTGTGATGTTACTGCCCCATAACTTACATGGGGTTGACCAAACTTGCAGAAACATGTTTATTTCTGCTGAAAAACACGTTTTGACACTTTCTGTACACTGGGGTTAAGGGCTGAGTGTGTGGGCTCTTCTGAGCCTTGCTGTTACAAGGAGATTCAGTTGTCTGAAAAAACGTGCTTATTTCGGGCTGAAAAACACGTTTTCAAAAGTGTGATGTTACTGCCCCATAACTTACATGGGGTTGACCAAACTTGCAGAAACATGTTTATTTCTGCTGAAAAACAGGTTTTGACACTTTCTGCACACTGGGGTTAAGGGCTGAGTGTGTGGGCTCTTCTGAGCCTTGCTGTTACAAGGAGATTCAGTTGTCTGAAAAAACGCGCTTATTTCGGGCTGAAAAACACGTTTTGAAACGTGTGATGTTACTGCCCCATAACTTACATGGGGTTGACCAAACTTGCAGAAACATGTTTATTTCTGCTGAAAAACACGTTTTGACACTTTCTGCACACTGGGGTTAAGGGCTGAGTGTGTGGGCTCTTCTAAGCCTTGCTGTTACAAGGAGATTCAGTTGTCTGAAAAAACGCGTTTATTTCGGGCTGAAAAACACGTTTTCAAAAGTGTGATGTTACTGCCCCATAACTTTCATGGGGTTGACCAAACTTGCAGAAACATGTTTATTTCTGCTGAAAAACACGTTTTGACACTTTCTGTACACTGGGGTTAAGGGCTGAGTGTGTGGGCTCTTCTGAGCCTTGCTGCTACAAGGAGATTCAGTTGTCTGAAAAAACGTGCTTATTTCGGGCTGAAAAACACGTTTTCAAAAGTGTGATGTTACTGCCCCATAACTTACATGGGGTTGACCAAACTTGCAGAAACATGTTTATTTCTGCTGAAAAACACGTTTTGACCCTTTCTGCACACTGGGGTTAAGGGCTGAGTGTGTGGGCTCTTCTGAGCCTTGCTGTTACAAGGAGATTCAGTTGTCTGAAAAAACGCGCTTATTTCGGGCTGAAAAACACGTTTTGAAAAGTGTGATGTTACTGCCCCATAACTTACATGGGGTTGACCAAACTTGCAGAAACATGTTTATTTCTGCTGAAAAACACGTTTTGACCCTTTCTGCACACTGGGGTTAAGGGCTGAGTGTGTGGGCTCTTCTGAGCCTTGCTGTTACAAGGAGATTCAGTTGTCTGAAAAAACGCGTTTATTTCGGGCTGAAAAACACGTTTTCAAAAGTGTGATGTTACTGCCCCATAACTTACATGGGGTTGACCAAACTTGCAGAAACATGTTTATTTCTGCTGAAAAACATGTTTTGACCCTTTCTGCACACTGGGGTTAAGGGCTGAGTGTGTGGGCTCTTCTGAGCCTTGCTGTTACAAGGAGATTCAGTTGTCTGAAAAAACGCGTTTATTTCGGGCTGAAAAACACGTTTTCAAAAGTGTGATGTTACTGCCCCATAACTTACATGGGGTTGACCAAACTTGCAGAAACATGTTTATTTCTGCTGAAAAACACGTTTTGACACTTTCTGTACACTGGGGTTAAGGGCTGAGTGTGTGGGCTCTTCTGAGCCTTGCTGTTACAAGGAGATTCAGTTGTCTGAAAAAACGTGCTTATTTCGGGCTGAAAAACACGTTTTCAAAAGTGTGATGTTACTGCCCCATAACTTACATGGGGTTGACCAAACTTGCAGAAACATGTTTATTTCTGCTGAAAAACACGTTTTGACCCTTTCTGCACACTGGGGTTAAGGGCTGAGTGTGTGGGCTCTTCTGAGCCTTGCTGCTACAAGGAGATTCAGTTGTCTGAAAAAACGTGCTTATTTCGGGCTGAAAAACACGTTTTCAAAAGTGTGATGTTACTGCCCCATAACTTACATGGGGTTGACCAAACTTGCAGAAACATGTTTATTTCTGCTGAAAAACACGTTTTGACACTTTCTGTACACTGGGGTTAAGGGCTGAGTGTGTGGGCTCTTCTGAGCCTTGCTGTTACAAGGAGATTCAGTTGTCTGAAAAAACGCGTTTATTTCGGGCTGAAAAACACGTTTTCAAAAGTGTGATGTTACTGCCCCATAACTTACATGGGGTTGACCAAACTTGCAGAAACATGTTTATTTCTGCTGAAAAACACGTTTTGACCCTTTCTGCACACTGGGGTTAAGGGCTGAGTGTGTGGGCTCTTCTGAGCCTTGCTGCTACAAGGAGATTCAGTTGTCTGAAAAAACGTGCTTATTTCGGGCTGAAAAACACGTTTTCAAAAGTGTGATGTTACTGCCCCATAACTTGCATGGGGTTGACCAAACTTGCAGAAACATGTTTATTTCTGCTGAAAAACACGTTTTGACCCTTTCTGCACACTGGGGTTAAGGGCTGAGTGTGTGGGCTCTTCTGAGCCTTGCTGTTACAAGGAGATTCAGTTGTCTGAAAAAACGCGTTTATTTCGGGCTGAAAAATACGTTTTCAAAAGTGTGATGTTACTGCCCCATAACTTACATGGGGTTGACCAAACTTGCAGAAACATGTTTATTTCTGCTGAAAAACACGTTTTGACACTTTCTGTACACTGGGGTTAAGGGCTGAGTGTGTGGGCTCTTCTGAGCCTTGCTGTTACAAGGAGATTCAGTTGTCTGAAAAAACGCGTTTATTTCGGGCTGAAAAACACGTTTTCAAAAGTGTGATGTTACTGCCCCATAACTTACATGGGGTTGACCAAACTTGCAGAAACATGTTTATTTCTGCTGAAAAACACGTTTTGACACTTTCTGTACACTGGGGTTAAGGGCTGAGTGTGTGGGCTCTTCTGAGCCTTGCTGTTACAAGGAGATTCAGTTGTCTGAAAAAACGCGTTTATTTCGGGCTGAAAAACACGTTTTCAAAAGTGTGATGTTACTGCCCCATAACTTACATGGGGTTGACCAAACTTGCAGAAACATGTTTATTTCTGCTGAAAAACACGTTTTGACCCTTTCTGCACACTGGGGTTAAGGGCTGAGTGTGTGGGCTCTTCTGAGCCTTGCTGCTACAAGGAGATTCAGTTGTCTGAAAAAACGTGCTTATTTCGGGCTGAAAAACACGTTTTCAAAAGTGTGATGTTACTGCCCCATAACTTACATGGGGTTGACCAAACTTGCAGAAACATGTTTATTTCTGCTGAAAAACACGTTTTGACACTTTCTGCACACTGGGGTTAAGGGCTGAGTGTGTGGGCTCTTCTAAGCCTTGCTGTTACAAGGAGATTCAGTTGTCTGAAAAAACGCGTTTATTTCGGGCTGAAAAACACGTTTTCAAAAGTGTGATGTTACTGCCCCATAACTTACATGGGGTTGACCAAACTTGCAGAAACATGTTTATTTCTGCTGAAAAACACGTTTTGACACTTTCTGTACACTGGGGTTAAGGGCTGAGTGTGTGGGCTCTTCTGAGCCTTGCTGCTACAAGGAGATTCAGTTGTCTGAAAAAAACGTGCTTATTTCGGGCTGAAAAACACGTTTTCAAAAGTGTGATGTTACTGCCCCATAACTTACATGGGGTTGACCAAACTTGCAGAAACATGTTTATTTCTGCTGAAAAACACGTTTTGACACTTTCTGTACACTGGGGTTAAGGGCTGAGTGTGTGGGCTCTTCTGAGCCTTGCTGTTACAAGGAGATTCAGTTGTCTGAAAAAACGTGCTTATTTCGGGCTGAAAAACACGTTTTCAAAAGTGTGATGTTACTGCCCCATAACTTACATGGGGTTGACCAAACTTGCAGAAACATGTTTATTTCTGCTGAAAAACACGTTTTGACACTTTCTGTACACTGGGGTTAAGGGCTGAGTGTGTGGGCTCTTCTGAGCCTTGCTGTTACAAGGAGATTCAGTTGTCTGAAAAAACGTGCTTATTTCGGGCTGAAAAACACGTTTTCAAAAGTGTGATGTTACTGCCCCATAACTTACATGGGGTTGACCAAACTTGCAGAAACATGTTTATTTCTGCTGAAAAACAGGTTTTGACACTTTCTGCACACTGGGGTTAAGGGCTGAGTGTGTGGGCTCTTCTGAGCCTTGCTGTTACAAGGAGATTCAGTTGTCTGAAAAAACGCGCTTATTTCGGGCTGAAAAACACGTTTTGAAACGTGTGATGTTACTGCCCCATAACTTACATGGGGTTGACCAAACTTGCAGAAACATGTTTATTTCTGCTGAAAAACACGTTTTGACACTTTCTGCACACTGGGGTTAAGGGCTGAGTGTGTGGGCTCTTCTAAGCCTTGCTGTTACAAGGAGATTCAGTTGTCTGAAAAAACGCGTTTATTTCGGGCTGAAAAACACGTTTTCAAAAGTGTGATGTTACTGCCCCATAACTTTCATGGGGTTGACCAAACTTGCAGAAACATGTTTATTTCTGCTGAAAAACACGTTTTGACACTTTCTGTACACTGGGGTTAAGGGCTGAGTGTGTGGGCTCTTCTGAGCCTTGCTGCTACAAGGAGATTCAGTTGTCTGAAAAAACGTGCTTATTTCGGGCTGAAAAACACGTTTTCAAAAGTGTGATGTTACTGCCCCATAACTTACATGGGGTTGACCAAACTTGCAGAAACATGTTTATTTCTGCTGAAAAACACGTTTTGACCCTTTCTGCACACTGGGGTTAAGGGCTGAGTGTGTGGGCTCTTCTGAGCCTTGCTGTTACAAGGAGATTCAGTTGTCTGAAAAAACGCGCTTATTTCGGGCTGAAAAACACGTTTTGAAAAGTGTGATGTTA